>NC_037672.1:74529176-74729900 GCF_003255815.1 Theropithecus gelada
CCTTTATTTTGAGCCTATGTATGTCTCTGCGTGTGAGATGGGTCTCCTGAATACAGTAGACTGATGGGTCTTGACTCTTTATCCAGTTTGCCAGTCTATGTCTTTTAATTGGAGCATTTAGTCCATTTACATTTAAGGTTAATATTGTTATGTGTGAACTTGATCCTGCCATTATGATATTAACTGGTTATTTTGCTCGTTAGTTGATGCAGTTTCTTCCTAGCCTCGATCGTCTTTACATTTTGGCATGTTTTTGCAATGGCTGGTACCGGTTGTTCCTTTCCATGTTTAGTGCTTCCTTCAGGGTCTCTTGTAAGGCAAGCCTAGTGGTGACAAAATCTCTAAGCATTTGCTTATCTGTAAAGGATTTTATTTCTCCTTCACTTATGAAACTTAGTTTGGCTGGATATGAAATTCTGGGTTTAAAATTCTTTTCTTTAAGAATGTTGAATATTGGCCCCCACTCTCTTCTGGCTTGTAGAGTTTCTGCCGAGACATCTGCTGTTAGTCTGATGGGCTTCCCTTTGTGGGTAACCCGACCTTTCTCTCTGGCTGCCCTTAAGATTTTTTCCTTCATTTCAACTTTGGTGAATCTGGCAATTATGTGTCTTGGAGTTGCTCTTCTCGAGGAGTATCTTTGTGGCGTTCTCTGTATTTCCTGGATTTGAATGTTGGCCTGCCCTACTAGGTTGGGGAAGTTCTCCTGGATGATATCCTGAAGAGTGTTTTCCAACTTGGTTCCATTTTCCCCCTCACTTTCAGGCACCCCAATCAGACGTAGATTTGGTCTTTTTACATAATCCTATACTTCTTGCAGGCTTTGTTCATTTCTTTTTCTTCTTTTTTCTTTTGGTTTCTCTTCTCGCTTCATTTCATTCATTTGATCCTCAATCGCTGATACTCTTTCTTCCAGTTGATCGAGTCAGTTACTGAAGCTTGTGCATTTGTCACGTATTTCTCGTGTCATGGTTTTCATCTCTTTCATTTCGTTTAGGACCTTCTCTGCATTAATTACTCTAGCCGTCAATTCTTCCACTTTTTTTTCAAGATTTTTAGTTTCTTTGCGCTGGGTACGTAATTCCTCCTTTAGCTCTGAGAAGTTTGATGGACTGAAGACTTCTTCTCTCATCTCGTCAAAGTCATTCTCTGTCCAGCTTTGATCCGTTGCTGGCGATGAGCTGCGCTCCTTTGCCGGGGGAGATGCGCTCTTATTTTTTGAATTTCCAGCTTTTCTGCCCTGCTTTTTCCCCATCTTTGTGGTTTTATCTGCCTCTGGTCTTTGATGATGGTGATGTACTGATGGGGTTTTGGTGTAGGTGTCCTTCCTGTTTGATAGTTTTCCTTCTAACAGTCAGGACCCTCAGCTGTAGGTCTGTTGGAGATTGCTTGAGGTCCACTCCAGACCCTGTTTGCCTGGGTATCAGCAGCAGAGGCTGCAGAAGATAGAATATTTCTGAACAGCGAGTGTACCTGTCTGATTCTTGCTTTGGAAGCTTCCTCTCAGGGGTGTACTCCACCCTGTGAGGTGTGGGGTGTCAGACTGCCCCTAGTGGGGGATGTCTCCCAGTTAGGCTACTCAGGGGTCAGGGACCCACTTGAGCAGGCAGTCTGTCCCTTCTCAGATCTCAACCTCCGTGTTGGGAGATCCACTGCTCTCTTCAAAGCTGTCAGACAGAGTCGTTTGCGTCTGCAGAGGTTTCTGCTGCTTTTTTGTTGTTGTTGTTGTTGTTGTGTAGCTGTGCCCTGTCCCCAGAGGTGGAGTCTACAGAGACAGGCAGGTTTCCTTGAGCTGCTGTGAGCTCCACCCAGTTGGAGCTTCCCAGCAGCTTTGTTTACCTACTTAAGCCTCAGCAATGGCGGGCGCCCCTCCCCCAGCCTCCCTGCTGCCTTGCCGGGAGATTGCAGACTGCTGTGCTAGCAATAAGGGAGGCTCCGTCGGCGTGGGACCCTCCCGGCCAGGTGTGGGATATTATCTCCAGGTGTGCCTGTTTGCTTAACGCCAGTATTGGGGTGGGAGTTACCCGATTTTCCAGGTGTTGTGTGTCTCAGTTCCCCTGGCTAGGAAAAGGGATTCCCTTTCCCCTTGCGCTTCCCAGGTGAGGCGATGCCTCGCCCTGCTTCAGCTCTTACTGGTCGGGCTGCAGCAGCTGACCAGCACCGATTGTCCGACACGCCCTAGTGAGATGAACCCAGTACTTCAGTTGAAAATGCAGAAATCACCAGTCTTCTGTGTCGCTCGCGCTGGGAGTTGGAGACTGGAGCTGTTCCTATTCGGCCATCTTGAGAGGTACACTACATTTTTTGCCTTCTAAGCCAAAAAGGAAGCAAATGACTTGTGAATCGCTTCGCTTTTGCAGCACTTTGAGTTCATATAATTAATAAAAAGAATCAGAGAGATCTCTTACATTCTAAGTCATTCTCCAAACTGCCTTACTTTCAACAAAGTGAGTCATAATTACCCCATAATCTTTCAAACGGGGAGTATCTCTGGGACCTACGATCTCCTTTTTAAAGGCTTTTTCTAGTTTGATTTGCTAAGACCTTTAGTTAAAAGGCAGGTATTTTCCTTGGAATCAAAATTGCTGAAATGGTGGATTTTTAATTATTAAGAAATTTGGGGGGCTAAAATTGTTATGCTTCTATGCTTGTAAAGGTTGGATAACATATATTTGGAAACATTTATCTGTACTTTATATCTACACAATCTATTCTTATATCTATGACGGTAGAACAGAGCTTTGTCTGACCTCGACCAAAGAAAAGTTTGTTGTCAACTTTTTTTGTTAGATAACAAAATCCCTGGGGAAAAACTATCTTATATTTTAATCTCATTTCTGTTGCACTGACAGCACAGCCCTTCTTTGCTGTGTCAAGAAGTTATTAAGTTGTAGTTAGACCGTCTGAAGGAAAATCACATTGCATGTTGGAGTCTCTTTTGGATTACCCAATTGCTAGACTAAGAGGATGCTTAAAATACCAGCCAAATGGGACGAAGGGAAAAATTCAGAGGGTGGGGGGAGGGAGGGAGAGAGAGAGAAATTTATAGAATTTGATATGTGCTGTTTTATGAATAACAGCATCTTCCATTTGGCAGACATGGACTAGGGTACTAGTGTTGCCCAGAATCCACTGGTCCTACAAAATGTGGTCCCAGTTTCATTATTGTAGATTTATTTTTCTATCCTTTGGTCAACCCAGGCTCTGGATTCCTACATATGTTCCTTGTTTTCTTCTCCCAGTTTATTTAAATTATTGTATTAATTATCATTATTGTAGAGGTCCTATCTACTTTCAGGTTTCTAGTGTTATTGTACAAATTTGTGACACTGAGGTCTTCATCATAGTCTTGTCTTGGCTTCCAGTCTATTGAGCAGTAAGCAGACTGTGCATTAACATTTAGAATACCTTCGCTGACACAATGGCCCAGCCATTTGCCACACAGATGTAATCAAATCTATTAACGCCTTTATCGATCAAGTTTATTTCTTCTTTATGGAAAGCAGTTCAAGAGAAATGGTAAAAAGGAACAAAGGGGTTGCTGTCTAGTGGGTATAGATGAGCGAGTTTTCCCCTTCCAATTGCCTCACAAATCAAGGGGTGCATTTCTTGTTTAGCAATAAACTTTTGAGCTGAAACTTGGACTGAATGTAATTTTCTTTGGAGTGAGATAAGAACGGGTAAGGAAATTAGTTGTTTTTGAAAGTAGACGTATAAAAGAAATATTATTAGTACAATATCTGGCTGAAATCTCATGAGGCACCGTGCTCCAGTAATTGCCATTAAGGTCCACTGTCTTATCTAAGACAATTCCGAAATCATTTTTTTTTAAACCACATTATGAGGAAAGGTTTTTTATTTATACTTCCATGTATGCAGGGGTGTTTTGTACATTATGAATTTGTATTGATTCCAAATTTGTGCTGACGTTTATATGGAAAGAGGGTGGAAAAATTAAGTATTCAGGTAGAAGGGAAATTGAGTGACGGAATTTAACGCAATTCAGAGTACAATAATCTGTTGTCTTTCCATGCCATAGCAAGACATGCCCACTAGAGGGCAGTAAAAGGCAAGAGAAAGCTTTCCGCAGGACGCTTCCCCACACCCAGGTGGTTCCTCAGATTCAACACTTGTACTTTGAAAGGCTTTCTTTCAAAAATGACTAAAAAGTGGTATTCAAGGTTTCATGGGAGAGGGAAACAAAATAAAGAATGTCGCCTCTAAAAAATGAAACTGTGAAAAAAGTGTTTGAAGAGGTTTCACTGTAGAAAACCTTTCTTTTGTGATTGCTATCTAAGAGTGAAAAGGGATATGTACCTTCACTGGCCCTTTGGGCTTGGATTTTAGCTGGTGTAACAAAGCCTATTGCACAGTTTCTGTGTCTTCCTGCAGTGTTGGAAGGCGACTCCCCACTCCGGCTCCGACAGGACATTTTACTTTACTTTTCTTAATGGCATTTATTGCATTGTTTATTTTTCATGTATGCACCCTTCTCTTGTACTAGTTTACAAGATTCTTGATGACAGGAATCTGGTCTCAGGCATTTAAAAATTCTTAGTACTTGGACATTGCTTGACTAAAACATGGCAATAAAAATGTTTGTGGAACATGTATATAAATAAATTCACAATGTTTTCATTATGCGTTGCTTACAAGACGGATATGTTCTGAGTAATGCGTTGTTAGGCAACACGGTCTTTGCGAGAACATCATAAAGTTTACTAACTCAAATCTAGATAGTATATTGTACTACACACCTATGCTACATAGCATAGCCTATTGCTCCTACGCTACAAACCTGTACAGCCTGTTACTAGAATGAATGGTGATTATAACATGATGATATTTCTGTATGTAAACATATAAAAGGTACATTAAAAATAAGGTATTATAGTCTTTTGGGACCACATATATGCAGATAACTGTATTATTTACAATGTATAATAGTATTTTTGTGCGTGTGTGTGATTTTCATTCTTCTATCTTTCCTCTTATAAAACCAATCAGAATGATTATGTCTTAATTTTGCCTGTTCACTTATCAATTTCTGGTCAAATTCAGAACTAAAAGCTAATGTCTTTATATGTAAAATGCAGGAGAAAAAGAGATCACTGTCACTTTAACTATAACCAATTTTATTCCATAAAATCAAGAAGGAATTCAGAGCTTTTCAAATTGATGGGTGTTAGTCTGGCAAGCAGTGAATTCTGGCCTTCAATTCTCGAGTTGTCAGACTATTTCACAGACCTGCTGCATGATGGAAGGCTATTGAATATTACTCAGACATTGACCATTATGTTATTTTCTTCTGGCATGCATTAAGTACTTTTCCTTTAAGATGGGCTTCTGCTGTTTCCCCTTTCTTTGTGTATTTGGAAATCCTATAGAAGAAGCAAGAACCCAATCTAAAAACCAGAGCACTCTCAGCTTTGGCATCCACATCTTTCCTGGTAGGTGGCTCAACATGGTGCCTTTGAACATACGGCCCCAGTGGGAGCCCTATTATCTGCTAAATATTTCTGGAAATGTTTATACAGAACATGGAGCACAGCAGGCTCTCCCCCACCCCTACACTGATGGCTTAAGCCTTTGAAATGGCAAATGCATAGACCTCCTAAGCTCCTCCAACAGCCCCTGCTGTTGACATTTTCAAAGTTAACATATAAAATGATTCAATTGAAATAATATTTTTGAAGATCTTACTGCCCAAACTTTATCAAGGCTCACAAATTAGCTCCAGGATGACATTTGACTTAGGTAGAGTGTGGGAATTTAAAAACAAAATCTGACAGATTACATTAAAGCAGATCCCATTGTGACATCCAAAATGTATTGCCCAAACCTCTCTTTGTACAGTTGAGGCTGGTTTTTGACTTTCTGGTGTCATTTCCAGACATGCAGTCCTAATATGTGAGAGTTCCATGATCCCTCAGACTCCTTCTCGCAGAACAACACCTTTGCTTTAGAGGTGAGGAAATCAAGGTTCTTGTAGGATATTTGAAATAACTCCAGATATGGGATGCTTGAATCTTCTTTTGGCAAGATTTACCCCATCAGTTTTATTAACTCATTCCAGGTATGATAATTGGGAATGGGGGGACTACTGTTTGATTATATCACAAAATCACCACATCCCAGTATCACAGATAGCAAGGGGAGCCATCCATCTGATATGCAAATGGATATGGCTAGTTAATAGCACCTTTAGTGATGAAAGCCATCCTCCTTCCTCTATCTTTTCTTTCCCCCTTTAGTCTTGGAAAGAGGTACATGTGGATAAGAAGTGGGATATGTATATAAGAAAAAAAATCTGATTTCAAAGTAGAGTGTTCATTCTCACACTACTATAAAGAACTGCCTGTGACTGGGTGGTTTATGAAGAAAAGAGGTTTAGTTGACTCACAATTGCACAGGTTGTACAGGAGGCATGTCTGGGGAGGCCTCAGGAAACTAACAATTATGGCAGAATGGTGAAGGAAAAGCAAGCACACCTTCACATGGTGGTCTAAGAGACATGAGAGAGAGAGAGCGAATGAAGGGGCAAGTGCTATACACTTTAATACAACCAGATCTCGTGATAATTCACTATCATGAGAATAACAAGGGAGAAATTCACCCCCATGATCCAATCACCTTCCACCAGGTGCCTCCCCTAACAGTGGGGATTATGATTAAACATGAGATTTGGGTGGGGACACAGAGCCAAACCATATAATAGAAGTAAGCTGGAAATAGTGACATAATGAGTAAAGCTGGGCACCCAGATCAAATCTCTTTCCTAAAGTTTTGCCGAGAAGTATATAAAAAGTAGTAGTGGGCTGACTAAGCAAAGTTAAAGTTCTTTGGTGATAATGCAAGAGAGGCTGCTTTATTTATTTATTTTTTAAAGACAATTTCTTTAGAGCAGTTTTAGAATCACAGAAAAATTGAGAGAAAAGTACAGAGAGTTCCTATATATTCCCTTCCCAAACACATGCTTAGCCTCCCCCATTGTCAACACCCCTCACCAGAGTGGTATATTTGTTACAATTGATGAACCTACTGTATTAGTCCATTTTCATACTGTTTTGAAGAAATACCTGAGACTGGGTAATTTATAAAGGAAAGAGGTTTAATTGACTCCCTATCAGGGCTGGAGAGGCCTCGGGAAACTTACAGTCATGGCAGAAAGGGAAGCAAAC
Source organism: Theropithecus gelada (assembly GCF_003255815.1). NCBI lineage: Eukaryota > Metazoa > Chordata > Mammalia > Primates > Cercopithecidae > Theropithecus > Theropithecus gelada. The sequence goes on from NC_037672.1 coordinate 74,536,355, forward strand.
ACAATCTTCTTCATATGGCAGCAGCAAGGAAAAGTGCAGAGTGAAGCGGGGGAAAGCCTCCTATAAAACCATCAGCTTTCATGAGAACTCACTCACTATCACAAGAACAGCAGGAGATAACTGCCCCCATGATTCAATTACCTCCCACCGGTTCCCTCCCAAGACACGTGGGGATCATGGGAACTACAATTCAAGGTGAGATTTGCATGGCGACACAGCCAAACCATATCATTCCACCCCAGGCCCTTCCCAAATCTCATGTCCTCACTTTTCAAAACACAATCATGCCTTCCAACAGTCCCCCAATGTCTTAAATCATTCCAACATTAACGCAAAAGTCCAAGTACATAACTCATCTGTGACAAGGCAATTCCCTTCCACCTATGAGCCTGTAAAATCAAAAGACAAATTGGCCAAAACATAGGGGCTACAGGCCCCATGCAAGTCCAAAATCCAATAGGGCAGTCATTAAATCTTAAAGCTTCAAAATGATCTCCTTTAACTCAATGTCTCACATACAGGTCACGCTGATGCAAGAGGTGGACTCTCCCACAGTCTTGGGCAGCTCCACCCCTGTGGCTTTGCAGAGGTACAGCCTCCCTCCCAACTGCCTTCATGACTGGCATTGAGTGTCTGTGGCTTTTCCAGGTGCATGGTGCAAGCTGTCAGCGGATCTACCATTCTGGGGTCTAGAGGACAGAGGCCTTCTTCTCACAGCTCCACTAGGCAGTGCCCCTGTGGGTTCTCCATGTGGGGACTCCAGCCCCACCTTTCCCCTTTGCACTGCCCTAGCAGAGGTTCTCCATGAGAGCTCTATCCCTTCAGCAGACTTCTGCCTAGGCATCCAGACATTTCCATACATCCTCTAAAATATAGGCAAAGGTTCCCAAACCTCAATTCTTGTCTTCTGCATACCTGAAGGCCCAAACCATGTGGAAGCTGCCACAACATGGGGCTTGCACCCTCTAAAACCACAACCTGAGCTGTACCTCAGCTCCTTTTAGCTATGGCTGGAACAGGTGGGACATAGGACACTAAGTCTCAAAGATGCACACAGCAGTGGGGCCCTGGACTCGGCCCAGGAAACCATTTTTCCCTCTTAGGCCTCCAGGCCTGTGATGGGAGGGGCTGCTGGGAAGATCTCTGACATTCTCTGGAGATATGTTCCCCCTTGTCTTGGTGATTAACATTTGTCTCCTCATTACTTATGCAAATTTCTGCAGCTGGCTTGAATTTCTCCTCAGAAAATGGGATTTTCTTTCCTATCACATCATCAGGCTGCAAATTTTTCAAAATTTTATGCTCTGCTTCCACTTGAATGCTTTGCAGCTTAGAAATTTCTTTGACCAGATACCTTAAATCATCTCTCTCAAGTTCAAAGTTCCACAGATCTCTAGGGCAGGGGCAAAATGCCACCAGACTCTTTGCTAAAGCATAACACAAGTAACCTTTGCTCCAGTTCCCAAAACATTTCTCATCTTCATCTGAGAATACCTCAGCCTGGACTTTATTGTCCATATTACTCTAAGCATTTTGGTCAAAGCCATTTAACAAGTCTCTAGGAAGTTCCAAACTTACCCACATTTTCCTATCTTCTTCTGAGCTCTCCAAACTGTTCCAACCTCTGCCTGTTACCCAGTTCCAAAGTCACTTCCTCATTTTTGGGTACCTATACAGCAGTGTACCACTCTCTGTGGTAACAATTTACTGTATTAGTCTGTTCTTATGCTGCTATAAAGAAATACCCCAAACTGGGTAATTTATAAAGGAAAGACGTTTAATTGACTCATAGTTCCACAGAGCTGGGCAGGCTTCAGGAAACTTACAATCATGGTGGAAGGGGACGTAAACACATACTGCTTCACATGGTAGCAGCAAAGAGAAGTGCAGAACAAAGTGGGGGAAAAGCCTCTTATAAAACCATCAGATTCTTGTGAGAACTCAGTCACTATCATGAGAACAGCATGGAGGTAATTGCCCCAATGATTCATTTACCTCCCTCTGGGTCCCTCCCTCCCACGACACATGGGGATTACGGGAACTACAATTCAAGATGAGATTTGGGTGGGGAACCAGTCAAACCATATTACCTACATTGACACATCATCATCACCCAAAGTTCATAGTTTACATTAGGGTTCTTGGTATTGCACCTTCTAGGAGTTTGCACAAATGTGTAATGACCCGTATCCATGACGATAGCATAACACAGAGTATTTCCACTGCCTTGAAAATGCTCTGCCTATTTATGTCTCTCCCCAGCCCTGGTCTCAGGCAACCACTGATCTTTTTACTGCTGTCTTAGTTTTGCCTTTTCTAGAATGTCATGTAGTTGGAATAAAAAATATGTTGCCTTTTCAAATTGGTTTATTTCACTTAGTAATATGCATTTAAGGCCAGGTGCAGTGGCTCATGCCTGTAGTTGCAGCATTTTGGGAGGCCGAGGTGGGTGGATCACTTGAGGTCAGAAGTTTGAGACCAGCCTGGCCAACACAGCAAAAGCACGTCTCTACTAAAAATACAAAAATGAGTTGGGCGTAGTGGCACTTGCCTGTAATCCCAGCTACTCGGGAGGCTGAGGCAGGAGAAGAGCTTGAACCCAGGAGGTGGAGGTTGCAGTGAGCCGAGACTGCACCACCCTACTCCAGCCTGGGTGACAAAGAGAGACTTTGTCAAAAAAAAAAAAAAAAAAAAGTGCATTAAAATTTCCTTCTTGTCTTTTCATGGCTTGAAGGCGCATTTCTTTTTGGCATTAAATATTATCCCATTGTCTACATGTATCACAATTTATCCACTCACCTGCTGAAGGACATCTTGGTTGCTTCCAAGTTTTGGCATTTATGAATCAAGCTGCTATAAACATCCTTGTGTGGGTTTTTGTGTGGACACAAGTTCTCAGCTCCTTTGCGTAAATACCAAAGAGTGCAATTGCTGAATCTTATGGTAAGAGTATATTTAGTTTTGTAAGAAACTGATTACTTTATTTCTGGTGATGATAGTGATGAACCCAAGAATCAGGACACTGTCTCAGTGCCATAGTTAAAGAATTTTCTGTTCATTTCAACTATTTTTTTTTTTTTTTTAAATCAAGTACCTTTTGTGTTCCAAGCACTGGGTATAGAGCAGTGAACAAAACAGTCCCTGTTCTTATGTAGTTTGCATTCTTATGGGAGGAGACAGACAATGAACAAGTAAGGCATGAGGAGTGCTAACCAGGTAATATTAAGCAGGACAAGGGGGACAAACAGTGATGGCAGGGATGGAGTAGTATTTTATAATGGATAGTCATCTTGGGTATTGCAATAAGGATTTCAAAAAGTGCTGAAGCAGCTGTAAAATAGCTCGTGCTTTCCTCTGGAGAGCAGTCCGTTCTCACAGGCTGGAAAATTGGCCTCTGTAGCTTCTATAGCTCTCTCTGTCAGCCTGTTCCAGCTGAGATCCAAACCACTGTCCCAGCCCTTTGCCTCCACACTCAGCCTCCCCTCTCCTGTGCCCCACCCTGGGACAAACTCCTGTGGTTCTCACTAGCTCATGTTCCTGATGCAACATTAGCTGCCCTGGCTTAGTGTCACTCTTGTTTGTGAGTCACACTGAAGAGACTGCTATTAAAAGCATTTCTGGCATAGGAGGTTCAAACAATATTTGAATCAGGTTGAGAATCTGGTTGAGAACCTGGAATAACAACAAATATAAGAAATAAATCCATAGCTATTCTAGACATATTGCTAAAGAGTTATTCTTGAGATAGAGAGCCAGATAGGTGAAGTTTTCCTCCTAGGTTTAGGTTTTCTAAGTGCAGTTTCACAGCTAAAGAATTTATGGAAGGAGATTAGCTATACTTCCTGTTTTTTTTTCATTTTGGTGCAACCTCACAGAGTTTGTGAGAAGAGATTTTGGTTGAAATTTGCTTTTTATATAGATGGAGTGGGCAGCTCTTATGTGTATAATTTTAAAGACATTGGAAAGGGCTGCTGCTTTCCAAAATGACTCTCCTACAGGTTGGTCATTTATTCTTCATTCAGTAGATATCTCCATTTAGCAAACATTTATTCAATAAATGACTCAGTATACCTGTTGTGTTGGGTAAGCTTTGTCCCTGACTCATAAGCAGGACAACTTGGGAGGCGTAAAACCTGTTGTTTATACCTTATTCTGACTAAGCTTCATATTTTTATCAGTGACAGTGTTTGTGGGGAGATTGAGAAGTGAAAAGAGCTTGATATTACAGAGCATGAGGAGGAACAATTAGGAGACTCATTGGGAATGAAGAACAGGAAACAAAGTCTCAATTTTTTTTTTTTTTTTGAAGTAGAGTCTTATTCTGTCACCCAGGCTGGAGTGCAGTGGCACAATCTTTGCTCACTGCAATCTCTGCCGCCTTGGTTCCAGCAATTCTCCTGCCTTAGCCTCCCAAGTAGCTGGGATTACAGGCACCTGCCACCACACCTTGCTAATTTTTTAATTATTTTTTTATTTTTAGCAGAGATGGGGTTTCACCATCTTGGCCAGGCTGGTTTTGAACTCCTGACCTTGTGATCCACCCACCTCAGCCTCCTGAAGTGCTGAGATTACAGGCGTGAGCCACCGTGCCCTGCCCAAAGTCTCAATTTTGTTGAAGGCCAGATGTCCTTTAATTCTGTTCTTTGATATTAATTATCTTAGTGTTTTAACTCATGTCTGTATACAAATATGATCTAAAAATATGTAATACCTGGTGAATTAGGCAGTACTAACACAATATATCATAGCCAGAGTTCTCTAGAGAAACAGAATCAATAGGATGTGTGTGTGTATATACATATATGGAAGATTTATTATGGGACTTGACTCACATGATTATGGAGGTTGAGAAGCTCAATGATATGCTGTGTGCAAGCTGGAGAACCACGAAAGCCAGTGGTGCAATTTAGTCTGAGTCCAAAGGCCTAAGAAGGGGTGTAGGTTAGGAGAGTTGATGTTAACACCTGGAGTCCAAAGGCCTAAGAACCAGGAGATCCAAGGAGAAGAGGAATATCCCACATCAATAAGACAGAGAGAATTGGCCTTTCCTCTGCCTTTCTGTTCCATTTGGGCTCTTAACAGATTTTATGATACCTGCCTACACTGGCGAAGATGGATCTTCTTTACTCAGACTATTGATTCAAATGCGAATCTCATCCAGAAACACCCTCACAGACATACCCAGAAATAATGTATTTATCAGCTATCAGGGCACCCCTTAGCCCACTCAAGTTGACACAAAAAATTAATCATCAAGCTGGTACAGCACTGAAATCAACCAATTAGAACAGATACTGTGAACACCCAGTTCTGCTAAGCTGGAGGGGAGCTGCTGAACATCAGTCTGCCTCTATTTAGCTTTGATTTATTGGTTATAAAATAAGTTGAGAGGGGCAATAAACAGTACCTTGTTAATAAAAAACTAGAAAAGCCAGGCACAGTGGCTCATGCGTATTATCCCAGCACTTTGGGAGGCCAAGACTGGTGGATCGCTTGAGCCTAGGAGTTACAGACCAGCCAGGGCAACAAGGTGAAACCCTGTCTCTACCAAAAATACAAAAACTGAGCTGGGCCTGGTAGCATATGTCTGTGGTCCCAGCTTCTTGGGAAGCTGAGGTGGGAAAATTGCTTGAGCTCAGCGGGTGAAGGTTGCAGTGAGCCAAGATTGTGGCACTGCACTCCAGCCTGGTGACAGAGTGAGACTCTGTCTCAAAATATATATATATATATATAATTACCTAAAAAATAAGGTGTATCTTCCCTGGCTTTAGTCATCAGGTAAGCTGAGCTGGCTATCTTTGAATTTTCATGACATTTTTCTTTCTCTTCTTATATCATGCTATGATATTTTGAATTTTGTCTGTCTTCTAAAAATATAGTGATGTTTTAACAATAATTTTGCTGGTGCTTTCAGTATAAACTAGATAAACTAGCAACTGATTTGTAATAAAGTTTTCAATTTCAACAATCTTTGAAAACTTATTGCATACAAATCAAAATCACAGTGAGATATCATCTCACACCACTGAGGGTGACAATCATTAAAAAGTCAGAAAGCAACAGATGCTGGAGAGGATGTGGAGAAATAGGAATGCTTTTACACTGTTGGTGGGAGTGTAAATTAGTTCAACCATTGTGGAAGACAGTGGTGATTCCTCAAGGATCTAGAACCAGAAATACCATTTGACCCAGCAATCCCATTACTGGATATATACCCAAAGGATTATAAATCATTCTACTATAAAGACACATGCACACTTAGATTTATTGTGGCACTATTCATAATAGCAAAGACTTGGAACCAACCCAAATGCCCATCAACGATAGACTGAATAAAGAAAATGTGGCACATATACACCATGGAATACTATGCAGCTATAAAAAAGGATGAGTTCCTGTCCTTTGCAGGGACATGGATGAAGTTGGAAACCATAATTCTCAGCAAACTAACACAGGAACAGAAAACCAAACACTGCATGTTCTCACTCATAAGTGGGAGTTGAACAATGAGAACACATGGACACAAGGAGGGGAACATCACACACCAGGGCCTGTCGATGGGTGGAGGATGGGGGAGGGATAACATTAGGAGAAATACCTAATGTAGGTGATGGGTTGATGGGTACAGCAAATCACCATGACATGTGTACACCTATGTAACCAATTGCACATTCTGTACATGTATCTCAAAACTTAAAGTGTAATAATAATAATAATAATAGCAATAAAAAGAAAAAACAGAAGTTACCAGCAGGGGCATAGGTTCCATAATTCCATCTCAATGTGAAAAATGCTCCCTGGAGTACTACAGAACCATGGTCTGCAATTAAAAAAAAAACAAAAAAAACAAACTTATTGCATACAGACAGTGCTGCATTTGATTTGCATTTAAAAGTTAAGATGTATTCCCATTATTAACTTTTTATGAGTTAAAAAATTCAATATGATTTCTTCTGATATTGCGTTAATTATTTATGACCATGGTAGTTACCACCTTGAAGTTGCCAAGCAATTGATACTTAATATTAAAATGTATGACAAAGAATAATTAAACCATTTAACATTACACACATTTGATAGGCCCTGTCATGATAGAAATGATCATTTAGTTGTTTATCCTCAGTTGAGTAACATGCTGGTATAGAGTAAAGCCCAATGGTTTAGGAATCCAGGGACCTTAACATGGTTCTAGCTTCACTCTAAATCATGCCAATTTGATTTTTTGGTTCACTGTTTCCTCAAGCGTAATGTGAGGGGTTGGACTAGATTTTCTAAGATCCCTTTTAGTTGTAAAACGCTAAAAAAAAAAAAAAAAAAGAGAGCGAGGATTCTTCCCTTAGTATTTGAGTTTTCCCATAGTGGGAAGTAATGGAAATCAAAACATTCTTATTTTTTTTTGCCAATAAGAAAGGCACACTGTCTAGTTTTATTCCAATCAACGAATAATTTGAAGATTATGGTGAGCATATCTTGATTTTGTCTGCTCAGTATCACTCCTGTGGTTGTGGAAGGGCTGTCAATTATAGAGCTCTAATTCCATGTAGTGTTGGGGACATAATCCAGACTAACTGCCACCCTTTAGCCAGTGGTTGGTCCAGGGATGATTCTGGACATTTAGATTATTTTGGGGGATTGCTATATGGAAGTTAGGAGAGATTACCTTCTTTTGAGGTTGCCAACCTGGAAAAAATGTAAATTTAGAGCTTCCTGTGTGCATTGCCATGGAAACAAGTTTACAGACTCAGAATTTAAAGACAAGAGAGACATAAGCATTCATAAGAATTGCATGGCAAGAAGAAAGAAAATGAGAATTTGACATGTAGATGTAGGGATCACCACATCCAGGCTTCTTAACACACCACACTTAGAGGCATTTTTACAACTGAGTAAAACCCAAGATGCTTCCATAGTTTACTTTGTGGTCAGCAGGGTAGGAAGGCCTTCCTAACACTCAGCTAAGAAAGAGTCGTTTCCACTGTCATCAGGGGCAAGGGAATCACAACTTGCCATAAGTCAGTGGGCCTCACAGAGGATATTTAAAAGTGATATCAATAATTTGATAGAAGTACCAGCATTTATGAAGTAAAAGACTTAGGATTTATAAAAAATTATATTTGTACAGAGGAGTAAAAGTTAAAGATCTCTTTGTTAGTTGAGATTCATAAACTCTATACTATGTAGAATAAAATTATTTTGGCTAGAGATAGCCTGATTTTTTTTTTTTTTGCCACCATCTTCCTCACCACATGAACAAGTGTGGATAAAGTAGGAAAAAATGAAACACCGCAGAGACTGAGAAGAACAAGCATGGCTAGAAAGAGACAAAGCCCTCCTTGAGAATATGATTTGAGGTCCTACATTCATCCAGAGATTATCCTTTGAAGTTCTAGGTTTTACCATTTATGTGAATCAATTTCCCTTTTTGCTTAAGCTATTTGGAGTTCCATTTCTGCCACTACTTGGTCAGTGAAGAAGAGTAGAGAATAACTGTATCTACCTTGGAAACTCAAAAGTTGTGTTCCTTTTTTGGCACACACAGTTGCATTAGTCATCTATATCTGTAACAGCTTGGTTTAGGAATAGAGTAGGTTGATTGTTTTCCCATGAAGCTGACTGAGTAACTTCATTCATTTACATTGCCCAGATTGACACTGCTGCATATTTGTTCTAACCTAAATCTAAATCTCTACAGTGAGTTGAACCATCAGAATCCAATATTCTGATAGATAGTTGATATCATTCCTCATAGAGAGATCCTTGCTTTGCAGAGAGCAGCCCACCTCAGAGACACAATTTCTCTCAAGGCTTGGTAAAATTATGAAGGATGTAAAGTATGCCTTGAACATTTCTCCTGTTCATTCCTTAATTATCGTCTATCAATATTGTCAACAAGTTAGTAGTAGGTCTTTTGGTCAGGATTCGAAACACTCATAATAGGTCCCTAGCATCCTGTTCCAAATACATACTATTTTATTTTCCATTGTCCAGTCTGCTTATTATCCTCTTTAAAATATATAGTTTTTGAATTAATGCAAAAAGATGGTGAAGTAGTATTACATAATAGTAAGCTCAGAGAATATGACTCTCCGTATATCCTGTTGCTCAGAGTGTCCCAACCTCAATGCTTTTGACATTTTGGACCAGAAATCTCTTTGTTTTGTGGGGCTAAGCTATGTATTATAGAATGTTTAGCAACATCTCTGACATCTGGTAGCATGTGCCAAATATGACCATAAAAATATCCCCAGAAATGATTAAATATCTCGTAAGAGACAAAATCTTTCCCAGGGTTGAGACACACAGCTCTAGTTTAACTCAGTGATGGAACACCCTACCACTTTGAGGATTCTGTAGGTCATCCCAGAGGATAGGATGAGGCTACGTCTGTCTTGGTCAGCTCTAAATTTCCAGGGTCTGCAACACTGCTGGGTACAAAGTGGGCAATAAGTATCTGGTCACAGGCCAAAGGACTCTTGTATTTTGAGAAACAATCCTTTTTTTTTGAGCATCACTTTCACATCTTAAGTGGATCTTGAAGGGACCTTTCTCTCAATCTCAAATCTCTCTATCTCCACATCCATACACATACACACATGCATATGTATGTATATATGTTTTATACATGCGATACATAACTGTGAATACATACTTATGTACACACATGCAAATATATCTAAACATATAGAGAGATTCCTTTAGAATTCATGTCAGAGACAAAAGTAATGGTCATAAAAAGGTGAACTGCTGTATACATATATATGTACGTTTTATCGATGAACATACATGCACATATGTATATATGTATCCATGCACACTCACACAAATGTGTGTGTGTGCATTTATGTGTGTGTATATATAGGTGTGTGTGTGTATATGTGTATATATAGTTCTGATGGTCACTGTTGATGTGGGGAACTATTCCAAAGCGATCTGGTAAGGAACCAATGTATAAAGAAGTTAAGAGCTAAAATGAACTATTTATAGAAAAATAATATTTAAAAGAAGACAATCTGTGTAATTAATAAAGGAATCTTGAATTTAAAAATGAGGCCTTGGCCACTTGTGCCAACTAGAATATTTCTCTCCTCCTTTTTTATCCAAACTCTGTCCGTAATCGCTCCCATTTTTGCAAAATTCCTTGACAGAGTTGTGTATATTTGTTTTTCTCCCCAATTCTCTCTTATTCTGTCTTAATACCACACTAATGAGTTCTCCTCTATTAAAAGTATTCTAGACAAAGTCATTAAAGACCTCCCTGTTGCTAAATGCATAAATCAATGCCTCATTCTGGACTTATCAGGGACCTTCGACATGGGTTATCACTCCTTCCTCCTAGAAGCACTTCCTTCCCATGGCCTTAAGCACTGCATTTTCCTGGTGTTAAGCTTCTTTTTTACTCCTTGTTAGTGTCCTTTGTCAATTCTTCTGCTTCTCTATGAACTCTCAATGTTTGAGTCATTTAGGGATCAGCCCTTGTGCTCTTCCCTTCTCTATCTACTCTCCCTCCTCCTGTTTCATGGCTTTAAATATCATATCTATGTTGACAACTTTCAAACTTTATTTCTATCTAGATCATTTTTTTTCCTGAATTCCAAGATTCATATTCTAATCACCTATTTGGCATCTTCACTGAGATTTATAGGCGGTATCTCAAAATTAACGTGTATACAACTGAAACAAACTTTTCCTGAAACCTGCTCCACCCACACTCTTCGCCATCTTTATATATACCAATTCCATTCTCCATGTATTTGTGCCAAAAAATTTGGAGGCATTCTTGGATTTTTTTTCTCTTTTATCAAATCTTGTCAGCTTTACCTTATAGTATACCTAGAAGCTGACCAATTCCCACCACTTGCATTGTTATTTTCCTGGTTCCAGAAAGCATTATTTCATGAGAATTATTGCAATGGCTTCCTAACCCATCTTCCTTCTTCCATTATCAATCCCTGCAATCTCTGTTCAGACACATTAGCCACAGTGTTCCTTTTAAAATTTAAGTTGGATCATGTCACTCCTCTGCTCAAAATTCTCTAGTGGTTTTCTATTTTTACCTGGAATACAAGCTGAGTTTTTAAAGTGGCCAGTGAGGCTGATATTGATCTTGGCCTCTGTCACTCCTCTGACCTCACATGCTATTATTCTTCCCTTACTCCTTTCATTCCAGCCATGCAATCCTCCTTGCTGAGATTTGAACATGCCAGGCATATTCTCATTTCAGGCTCTTGGTATTACTTCTCCATCTGCCTGGAATGCTCCATTCCTAAAAAACCACATACATCTCTCTCTCCCTCTCTCTCCCTCTCACTTTCTTTAACTTCTTTAACTTCTATAAAAAGGGTGGATGGAAAATATTTTTTGGTTTGCAGTAATAAGGTCTCTGTCACTATTTCTCAACTCTGTTGCTGTGGCACAAATGTAGCCACAGACAATACATAAATGAATGAGTATGGCTGGGTTCCAATAAAACTTTATTTATGAACACTAAAAGTTGAATTTCTTATAATTTTTACATGTCAAGAATTATTATTTGTCTTTTAATTTTTTCAGCCATTAAAAATGTAAAGTCTATTTTTACTTACTGGTCATATATGAGCAGGTTATGGGCTGGATTTGGCCTATGCGCCATAGTTTGCTGACCCGTACTTTAGTTGATTAACTATTGCCCCTCAGTAAGTACTTCTTTAATCATGCTTTTGACACTCCTCATTTCCTATTCCCTTCCTTGATTTATTTTTATTTATGGCATTTATAATCTTCTAATATACTACATATTTTACTTACATATTTTTTGTTGTTTGTCTTCTACTGGAATTGTGAGCTCCATAAGGACTGGGAGTCTCATCTTTTTTTTTTTTTTTTTTCACTGCTGTTGAACAAAGCATTGGTCTGTGTTAATGGCCAGAACAATGCTTTGCTCAAAGTGGACACTCAGTAAATTTTGGTTGGTTGAACACTTCTGAATGAATAAATTAACAAATAAAAGCCAGGCTTTGATCAATCACGTTCTCCATGAAGTATTCCCAGATTGCCTGAACTGGAGGTGACATCTTTTCTCTCTGATTTCCCATTGCAGTTCTTGCTTGTGTTTATTTCCCCATGTAATTCGTTTCTCATGAATGTACAATGTCTGTTTGACATCTCCACTGCATTACAAGATTTTAGAGTGTCTTATTCTTTTTTGTATCATCCACTCTCTTGGCAGTGAGAAGTAGAAGTGGAAAAAGGAAATGGGAGAGACAGACAGATCTCTTGGTGGTAGGAGCTGATAATGACCTCAACTAATGCAATGGCAGCATGAATGAAAAAGAAGAGGAGACATGAGAAGCATGACGACAGATAAGTCACTCAGATTTAGTTAGCAATTGGGAACAGGAAGGGAGAAGGAAGAGAGGAGGCAGAAGGAAGGAATAAAGAAGTTAGCTTCTGATATTGAGTCTTTAAAGTGTTAGGATTCTAGCACAAGCTATGACATGAAGACTAGGCTGTCTTACTTATAGAATATAAGCTAAAATGGAGGGCTTAGCTATTTTTTAACATGAAATGAATGTATAATTCAATCAATATATTAGTCTGTTTCACACTGCTATAAGACTGGGAAAATGGCTGGAGAGGCCTCAGGAAACTTACAATCATGGCTGAAGGTGAAGGGGAAGCAAGGCATGTCTTACATTGTGGCAGGAGGAAGACAAAGGAGTGAAGAAGGAACTGCCAAACACTTATAAAACCATCAGATCTCATGAGAAGTCACTCACTGTTATGAGAACAGCATGGGGGAAACCTCCCCTACGATCCAATCACCTCCCTCCCTTGACAAGTGGGAATTACAGGTCCTTCCCTCAACGGTGGGGGTTACAATTCGAGATGAGATTTGGGGGTTGGGGACACATATCCAAGCCATATTATTCCCAAATCTCCCGCCCTTTATGCATTTCAAAACCAATCATGTCTTTCCAATAATCCCTCAAAGTCTTAACTCATTCCAGGATTAACTCAAAAGTCCAAGTCTGAAGTCTCATCTGAGACAAAGCAAGTCCTTTCCGCTTATAAGCCTGAAAATCAAAAGCATGTTTGTTACTTCCAAGACACAATGAGATAAATGAGACAGGCATTGGATAAATGCTCCCATTCCAAATGGGAGAAATTGGCCAACACAAAGGGGGTACAGGTTCCATACAAGTCCAAAATCCAATAGGGTAGTCATTAAATCTTAAAGCTCCAAAATAGTCTTCTTTGTCTCCATGTCTCACATCCAGGTCACAGTGATGCAAGAGGTGGCCTGCATAGCATAGGGTAGCTCCGCCCCTGTGGTTATGCAGGGTACAGCCCCCCTCGGCTACCTTCATGGGCTGGTGTTGAGTACCTGCAGCTTTTCTAGGTGCACGGTGCAAGCTGTTGGTAGATCTACCATTCTGGGGTCTGGAGGACTGTGGCCCTCTTCTCACAGCTCCACTAGGCAGTGCCCCTAGTAGGGACTCTGTTTGGGGGCTCCAACCCCACATTTCCCCTTTGCCCTGCCCTAGCAGAGGTTCTTCATGAGGGCTCTGCCCCTTCAGCAGACTTCTGCCTGGCACTTCCATACATGTCTGAAATCTAGGCAGAGGTTCCCAAACCTCAATTCCTGACTTCTGTGCACCTGTAAGACCAACACCACATGCAAATTGCCAAGGTTTGGGGCTTATATCCTCCCCAATGACTTGAGCTTTACACTGGCCCCTTTTAGCTACAGCTGTAGCTGGATTGGCTGGGATGCACAGCACCAAGTCTAAAGGCTGCACATAGCAGTGGGGCCCTGGGTCCAGCCCATGAAACCATTTTTTCCCTCCAAGACCTCCAGGCCTGTGATGCAAGGGGCTGCCATGAAGGTCTTTGACATGCCCTGGAGACATTTTCCCCATCTGGCTTGAATGTCTTCCCAGAAAATGGGGTTTTTCTTTTTACCAAATGGTCAGGCTACACATTTTCTAAACTTTTATACTCTGTCACCTGTTGAATGCTTCGCTGCTTACAAATTTCTTCTGCCAGATACCCTTAATCATGTCTCCCAAGTCCAGAGTTCCACAGTTCTCTAGGGCAGGGGCAAAATGTCACCAGTCTCTTTGATAAAGCATAGCAAGAGTGCCTTTTGCTCCAGTTTCCAACAAGTTCCTCATCTCCATCTGAGACCACCTCAGTCTTGACTTTATTGTCCATATCACTATCAGCATTTTGGCCAAAACCTATTAACAACTATTTAGGAAGTTCTAAACTTCCCCACATCTTCCTGCCTTCTTCTGAGCCCTCTAAACTGTTTCAATCTCTGCCAGTTACCCAGTTCCAAAGTCACTTCCATGGTCAAGGTCACACAACTAGTAAAGGACAGGGCAAAGAATATGAACTCAGGGAAGCTGGCCCCAGAGCATGCTCTCTTGACCACTACATTGTGTAGCATCTTATATTAAATGAGATAAGACATATAAAAAGTTATTTGCAAACTCTAAAGCTGCATACAAATATAACTTCAAATGAACATTATGAGAAGTTCATATTATTGGAATCGGAACTCAAAGCATTACGAGCAGTCAGTGGCAGAAGAGGAGGGTTATGAGATAAAATATAGAGGTACCAAAGGGCAGGTGAATCTATAAAGGCACGATGATTAGCTTGAAATGTGGCAGAGGAAAGGAGAATGTGGGCAGTTAAGCAGCCTGACCAAACCCTTTCCTAGTCATCTTGATGATGATGGAAGGCTGGGGAGGGCATTAACTCTTAGAAATTTGATCCCAGAGTTTACTCTACACTTTGGAGGTCAGAGAGAGGAATAATGACTTGGGGTTTATAGCTCAAATATCTCTTCCACCTGCCACATATACACACACAATGTCCTCAGACCAATCAGGTTAGGATAATGGTTATCTCAGAGTTTGCTAATGCAAGCACACTCTATCCTTGGAATTGTTTCTAAATGTAAAATAGAAAGTGATCTTTTGTTTGAGCTGCAGCAGAAAGAACCAGGAGTATAAGATCCGTCATTCAAAATGCAAATGATACTCTCAGAGAATATCACAACATAAATAGAAGTTTCTAAATGCAGAGAGCAAGGACTGTGCTTGGCACATCAACATAGAAGGACCAATGAGGTGATAGTTGGGAATCAATTCTGTTAAAATGCAAAAGGCAACAGGGAGCAAGTGCTACATTGTTGGAAAGGCATTTATTAATTAAACAATTTAGAAATGCATTTATTTCCTGGTTAACTGATATGAGGAATGGAGAGAAAATAAGTGGGCAGCATTTAATGCTAAATGTCATACATTGGAAAGTACAAGGTGTTATAGGAGCCTAAATGGGGCCAAAATGGTGAGAGCACAGAATGTAAGCAGCACTTTGGGAGACCAAGGTGGGTGGATCACTTGAGGCCAGGAGTTCAAGATCATCCTGGTCGACATGGCGATACCACATCCCTCCAAAAAATACAAAAAATGGCCAGTTGTGGTGGCATGTGCCTGTAATCCCAGCAACTTGGGAGGCTAAGGCACGAGAGTTGCTTGCACCCAGAGGCAGAGGTTGCAGTGAGCGAAGATAGTGCCACTGCACTCCAGCCTGGGAAACAGAGAAAGACTCTGTCTCAAAAAAAAAAAAAAAAAAAAAAAAAAAAGAAGAAGCAGCTAAAGTGGGGAGCAGGGTCAGAGAGTCAGATCATGAAAGATCTTTTAAGTTATATTAAGGAATTAGCATCTTAAACTAAGGCAACAGGAAACCACTGGAAGGGTAAGAAGAAATTTCATGTTAAGGTTAGTGTTGGTAAGGGAGAAATAATTGTTAAGAAAGATGAATTAAGAGGTTACTGTAATAATCTCATAGGTGATGATGGCTAATGCTTAAGTAGCACTTAAAATGTGACAGGCACTTCTCTAGGTACTTTATATGTATGATAACTCATTTAAAATTATGTTATATGGTAGATGCTATACTTATCCCCACATTACAGATGAAGAAACAGGTACAGAGAGGTTAAGAAATGTGCCCAGTATCACACAGTTAGCTTTAAAATTGGGCAATTTGACTTAATCACTATAAAGGACTGGCGGAATTAAGAGAGTATTTTTTTGAGAGGAAAATAAGTAAACAGAGTAGGAATTACTTAGGAGATTCAGTGCTTGGTGATCATTGGTTGTCAGGAAACTGGGTGGATATTTTGGACATAGAGAATATTAGAAAGGAGCAAACGTTCATGGAGAGAGGGGCTGGCAACAGTTGCATTAAAGGCCAGAAGTTGAGGAGAGAGACCTGGGCTGGAGCTGCTTATTTGAGAGTTAAAAGAGAGAAAAGTATCAAGCATGGGCAAGTATAAAGTGATGAATGAGGAAAGGGCCCAGGACACAATGCTGAGTGATCCTAACATTAAGAACAGGGAAAGGACAAGAGATCTGCTAGGAGTCTGTGCAGAAGTAGGTAGAGAAGCAGGGGAAATGAGGACAGTGGGAGTCACAGATGGTGAGGTAAAGCCTTCAAGAGAGGGGATGGACATAAAAGCAAGATAACAACAATGTATCCTCAAGATGTTCATGGGGCCAGAAGTCAGATAATATGCTTGAGTAAAAGTTGGAGAAGCAAATAGAGTTTATACAATATTTTGAAGATGTTTGGCAATGAAAAGAAGAATGAGATAGAGTTGCAGATGGTGGAGGCCATGGAGTTGAGAGAAGATTAGTTTTAATATTGTCCTAGGATGTTTAAATGTTGAGAGGAAGGAGTTAGGGAGAAGCTAAAGCAACAGAAGAGAAAGGAATAAACCATATGGCTGCTTCTGAGAGGTGGTTTGGGCTCAGAGCACAGGTGGAGGAGTTTCTTTAATATCAAACACTTCCACAAGAAATTGAAACAAAAATAAGGCAGTCATACCTGCTTAAAACTTATACATCAGTAAGTTTTGAGAATCAGCAAAACTTACTTACTTACTTTTCTTGATTTGCCAGAAGGGCATATCATAGCTTCTATGTGTACTGGAATAAATCTAAACTGCTGCAACAAAGAGACCTTAAAATACAGTAGCCCAAATGAGATAGATGTTTAGTTCATTTCCATGTAACACTGTAGTGCAGCTGGTTTGCTAGGTAGCTTGGCTCCATAAGGTCATTCAGGAACCTAAGTATTTTCTACCTTGCTTTTCTTCATCCCCTAGGGTATGGTTTTATATGTGGTGGTTCTCCATTGTGTCTTGTTTGCTTTCTGAAAGAGGGAAGGGAGTGTGGAGAAGGTATGCCTGCTATCTTAAGACATTGGCCAGGAAAGAGAATATCACTTCCGTTCACCATGTCACACAGCCACACTCAACTACAAGAGAGGTAGTGTATCTGGCCAGTGGGAAATGTAGTCTACCCAGCCAGCCAATGGTTTGCTACAATTTTATTTCTATGTATGAAGGGGAGAAGGATTTGGTAGACAGTTTACAGAATTCTTTTCACACAGGAGGAAGGGTTCAATTATTTATTGAAGAATACGTATTCTGTAGAATGAAAAATCCCTTTATTTCAAAGACTTTCCAGGGGTTAGTAGGCAAGCTATCTGATTGAGCTAATTCGAAATGATTATGCTTATGACTGAAAGCTTATTACCTTGTGGGATGCATTTGCATTGCTAAGGAGACTGCTAAAGAGACTATTGTACTTTTTAATTTGAAAAACAGAAGTATTCCAAGAATATTTGCCTAATAGCAAGAATAAGAGTCTTTAAGCCAGGGCTTTTTCAAAGAATTAGCTATTAGGTAAGAAACACATTTAGGGAAACAAAACTTTTCTCTGTATATCTCAAATATAACACCAGGCGTAAGTGTTGGCTTTTTTCCACCCATGAGTCGAAGACTGTATTTTGTCCTTTGACCTAACCGTGGCTGCCTATTCCTATAGGTCAATTGTCATTCATGAATGTGAGACTGAGACTACAGCAAAGGTAGATGCAGGTAAGAAATTATTTAAAAAAGAAAATTATATCTTGATTGCTGCATAAATGGATTTGTTGTTCCATAGTGAGATTTTCTTCTGATCGTATTATGGTAAATTGCAATATTACAATTTCTCTTTAAATGGAGGTCATTTACTTGAAATCTTCTGTTACCCAGAACAAAGCAGAAAAGTTATGTATGAAAACCTCTAAACATTAAAATAAATGTCACAAAGTTGATGCATCGAAACTCATCAACTTTTCTTCTTTTTTTTTTCAGAATTTTTCAGGCTTCCTATTTACTTTTTACAATTATATTTTAAAAATAGAGATAGGGTTTTGCCATGTTGCCCAGCCTGGTTTTGAACTCCTGGCCTCAAGTGATCTGCATGCCTCGGCCTCTGGAAGTGCTGAGATTATAGATGTGAGCCACTGCGCCCGGTCCTATTTACCCTTGTTTCATGCACATCACACAGTCTTGATTATGTGAAGTAGAATAGCAAGTTAGACAGGAGATGGGCTAGAGGTAGGTGCACAAGAAGAGCCAGAGGTAGAGCACAGGAAGTAACACCTGAGAATGAGTCGGTAATAAAAACAACATAATAAGTGTAATAATTTATAAATGGGATTCCAGAGTGTTTTGGCATTTGAGACACAGCTTCACTTCCTTAAATAATTTCTGAGGTCGTTACCAATACAGGTATCAGGAAGAGTTCATGATCATAATGGTTTTGGAGTAGTATAACTAACTGTAGGGTTGTTTTAATGGAAGTAAATAAAATTTAAAACACTTTTAAAACGGTATAAAATCAATAGCAAGTTTCTCTTTCCCACCCAGAATACATTCTTATCATAAGACCAGGAAGATGCGTAAATTATAAAACTATTTCTATTATGTTTTGTATCCTAGAAATAGTGGGTTATTCAGGGAAGGAAGAAAAATGTATTTTTTTCTCTTTCTTTGATGTAGGAAAATTTGAGACAAACTTTTCAAGTAGATAAAATTCATCACTGTTACCCTTCTATTTCCTTCTGTTGCCTTAATTTAATGTATTTTTGACCTCCCAGGAATTCTCACTACAGCTTCTGGTGCTGTCATTGTGCCCTCAGCCCTCAACTGTGGCATATGAAGCACCCCCACCCCCCAACTCCTATGACTACCTTAGCCACTAAGTGCTCCTGCCTTGAACAGGGCCTGGCACCTAGAAGCATTTAATATATCTGAATGAATGAATAGATAGATCAATAAAAAGCTCTCAATACCTCTACATTGTCTTCATATTTTCTCCAGAATCAAAACTCTTTTTAATTCAAATGCTTTCCAGAAATTAGGAGGAAAGCCATCTGATTGAGTTAATTCAAAACAAATGTGCTCACGATTGAACGTCCATTATCCTTTTGGGAAGCATTTCCATTGCTAAGAATGCTTGATAACCCAGATAACCCAGATGAATATCTTATTTATAGAATTTTAGACAAAGGAACAAGGTAAGACTATAAGCAAATTGGCCGGTTTAGTAACAATGCTGGACATAAGAAGGCTGGCTCAATCTCACCTAGGAATCTGATCTCAGGATGAAAGTCACTAAAGCTCTACATTTTTATAGCTTCTTTCTCTCCTTTCTTCCAAACAAATAGGTTCTCTATGAGCATATAAGTGTTTTCTGGATGGTTTTTATGCTCCAGTAAAGTACAGAGTAGGACGAGAATGACGACAACCATTTGTATAAATGGGCTATTGTTAAGTCAGGGCTGCTTGTTGGAGAGATGGATTTGGATCTTTGCTACAGAAGAAGTTAGTTTTGGCAGAGCAATTCAAGTTCAAAGGCAGAAACTTGAATGGCTTGTATCAAGGTGATTTACATATCCAGCATTAAGTTCAAGATGAATCTCATGAATTTAAGACAAGACTGTTTCTGGACTGAAGTGTTTGAGAGTGTGTGTGTGTGTGTGTGTGTGTGTGTGTGTGTGTAGTCAGAGTGTGAAAGTGGGGAGGCTGGAAAAGATGAGGTTTGGAATGAGCAAGAAAGAATAGGGTTGGCTATGGCCATCCCCTGTCTCTGGAGAACAGGAGTCAGTCCTCCTTTTCTCTCTTCCTTCCTCTCTCTCTCCCATCTTCTCCCTACCTTCCTCTCTCCACCTCCATTTTTCCTGACTGTCGTGTAACGATAGTTGTTGATCACCCTCTATATGCCAGGCCTTTTTCCTACAGTTTTGTTGCATTTGGATATTAATTTTATTCTGAAACTATACGTGATTTTAAGTAAACAAGAAGCTAATTCTGTGTGATTTTCAGTAATTAACCAGTCTCCAGTTGGTGGTGGTTGTTTTGTAATCCTGGGTTGTTTAAGGGTTAATTCATTAATAATAATGAAGCAGACAGCTCTCAGTGGTTTTACGCTTTGTCAATTCCTCCTACTCAGGGCATCAAAGAAATAAAATCTCTGATAAAAACTTTTCTCAGTAGATTTTTCATTGAGAAGCATAAACTGAAAAGAGAAGCCTCTGCAATGTCAAAATAGGACTTGAAAAAGAATTTGACTAATTACTCACCGATTCATATGTATTTCTTTAATTTTCCTCCATATCCTAAGGTTGCATTTGGGGCTCATATGGATGCTTATTTTTGATATGTCTCTTGATTCTGGAGTGACTTTTAGATAATAATAATGGCTAACATTTATTGAGCTCTTAGTAGGTGTCAGGCACTGCAATAAGCACTTAACAACAACTCTTTGAGACAGGTACCATTATCTACACTTTACAGACAAGGAAATGAAGTTGAGAAAGATTAGGTAATTTGCTGATGGTTCATACTGGTGGAGGGTAATGAAACTGTTTTAGAAGCCCGGAGCCCCACCCACAGCCATGCACTATGCCTTGTCTCTGACTCCGAGAATACAGACAGTTGGGTGTTTAAAATAACAGTTATGATTGTGCCATTTAGAATAAGAGTTGTATTAATGTCTGTGTCTCTCTCATTGACGATATCATGTGTACATTTTTAAACACGTTAAATTTTCTTGGCCACAAATGACATTAAGAAAGGATTAAAATCCATTCTGCTTTAAACTGAGATTTTCTCCTGTATCAGGAAGAAGAGACTGATGAGAACTGTCCTGATATTTTCTTCTCACTATTGCTATTCTGAGAAAGAGTGAAATGGGTTTCTGACCTCTTTTTCTTGTCTTCTACTTAAATGGTATCCTCTGACAGCCACATAGAGATTAGTCTACATAAGGAAAGTCAAAGTTATTTCCTATTTCCCATTTTAAAAGGTTACGGGGTGAATTATGTCTTCTCCTCTGAAGACCTTTTAAATAAACTAACCACAAACACACAATGCACACACACAAACACACACCTTCCTTCTAACAAATGTTCATTTCATAAAAAATTAGAAATGTCTGAAGAAATTTAAGGCTAAAGAAATTTAAGAAATTCTCTTACCTTCCTGCATGTGGAAAGCAAAGTAAATCATCTTTGTTCTCTGATAACCCTGATATATATATATATATATATTTTTTTTCTTTTTTTTTTTCCTGGAGAGATTACTAACCAATTCTGTGGCCAATGCACACAGTCACAATAAAAGACTTTAGTTCCTGTCCTAAATAAGACCTTTGGTTATATGTCTGAGCAGTGCTCTTGGCTATGCTTTTTACTTTTGAAAAACACGTTTTGGTTTGCTGAGTTAGGTCTGCACATCTTAAGGGCCATACAACACCCTGTTATAAGTTATGCGTTTTAGAAGATGGTTAACTATTTGAAGAGACTGGGTAAATAGGAAGCAGAGTCCTTAATAAAGAACATAATGATAAACTTGTCCAGAATAGTTTGATTTCTTCTTTAAATAGTGTAGGTGATCCAGTCATATTCTCTTACCAATTTTTCTTAGTTATTGTAATATGCAGAATAATGCTTATTACATTAACAAAGACATTCATGTCTCCATCTCCAGACTCATGAATATATCACTTTACAAGGCAAGAGAAATTTTGCTGATGTGATTAAGCTCAGAATCTTGAGATGGGGAAATTATCCTGGATTATCTAGGTGGGCCCCTGTAATCCAAAGGGTCCTCATAAGTGAAAGAGAGAGGGAGGAGAGTGACGCTTAGAATAAGAGAGAGATTCAAAGATGCTACTCTGCTGGATTTAAAGATAAAGAAAGGGGCCATGAGCCAAGGATTGCAGGAGGCCTCTGATGCTAGAAAAGGAAAGGAAATAGATTTTCCCCTGGAGGCTTAAAATAATGCAGTTCTGTTAACATCTTGATTTTAGCTAAGACCCATTTAAGACTTCTGCCCTTAAAATCTGTAAAATAGCAGTTGTTTTAAGCTATTAAGTTTGTAGTAATTTGTTAAAATAGCAATAGGAAACTAGTATTTACCATGAATTTCCACATTTCCATATTTGCCTCTGATATGAAAAATGTGGGGTTGATAAACCATCTGGAGAGGTGCTTTGTGTAACTGTGTCATAATCAAATGCTGAAAGACTGTCAAAATGGGGAGTTGAGGAGAAAAGAAGGAAGCTTATCTAAGAAAGTTAATTAAAATGAAAATCAGTCATATGCTTTATAATTTAAGAAAAACGTAGGATGATCTATGTTCTAGATATAAGTTTTCTGAGATCCTTAATTATATAACAAGTACCTCAATGTAAAGATTAAAAATAATGTGCTCTTTTATTGGAGACAGCCTTAATCAGAGCTTTATTTTTTAGTATGTCTGTGTATACTTATAAGCACAATTGATCCTTATAATGATGTTTCTGAAGACCTGTGACACATTAACATGTTTTCTAATGATTAATATGAGGTAACATTATTGCTTATGGTGTTTTGCTAATGGTTTGAATACTGACGGTCCACCTGAGCCATATATATTAAGCGCTCTTGTGATATTTTTAGGGAATCGAGGTCTTGGAATCGCAACCCTCAAGTTCTGACGTTATCTCTCAATATTTATGTAGTTCTCATAGTCTTATAGAACTTTAGAGTGAAAAATTCAGTTACACTCTGTGTTGGTCCATTTGTTCTGCCACAGAGAAGATATTCTGCTACAGACTAGGTAATTTATAAAGAACAGAAATTTATTTTCTCACAATTATCGAGGCTGAGAAGTCCAACATCAAGATACCAACAGATTCTCTGCTTCCACGATGGCACCTTGGATGCCGTCGTGGAAGAACCAGAAGACAGCAAACTCACTTTTGTAAGCCCTTTTTAAATAGCAGCGTTAATTCATTCATGAGAGTGGAGCCATGTGACCTCAACACCTCCCATTAGGTCCCACCTCCTAACACTGTTGCATGGGGGATTAAGTTTCAACAAGAGTTTGGAAGGGACGAAAATAGTCAGACCACAGCACTCCTTTCATATGACAGATGAGGATGGGCTTTTTGAATCTGCTTTTCTATTTGTAAAATGCGATTATGTAATATCATCTTTCTAATAACTTCAGGTGACTTAAAATGTCATATTGCATTTATAATACTTTACCAACTTAGTATACTCTAGATGTGTAAGGTTCTTATTAACACCTAGGGCTCTGAATTGGCTGGAAGGCACTATTCCTTAACAACACTTGATAACTGATATATGGCCATTTAAGGAATGCTATACCATACTTCGAAAATTCACTCCTGCTGCGTTTTGGTAGGCAATGATGATTGTGAGTCTCTTTTCTCTTTTCTGGCCTACATTTAGCCCCAGTTTTCCTTTTCTTGACAGGCTTGTTAATTTCTTTTTTTCTATCTAGAGAGTATAAGCCAGTATACTGTGACTAATGATATCTTTTCCTCTTTCCTGTTTCATTTCCGCATTCCCATCAGTGAAGGAGATACTTGGCTCTGGAGTACAATTCTGTTTTAAACGTCTTAGGGCTGAGTTTTTTTCCCCTTACGAAGTACCAGTGAATGAGAAAAATATGGTTTCAATATCAGAATTTTGCTTAAAAGACAAGCTTCAGTAAAGAACTCTTTATTTTATTAAGGAATATCAGTATAACTTTGTTTCTGCTCTGGCTTTGCATTCTGACTTGACATCTGTTGTTACTTGTAATGTTCTCATTAACCTAATGCTTTTGAATGAGTCATAAATTATTTCAGTATCTGAAAGTGAAGATACTGTTCAGGAACTTGCTGCTCCAGCATATTTTGATGACTTGAAGGAGCTAACGCAGTTTCCAAAGGTGTCTATTTGGAAGAAGCCAAATGACCACAGATATCATGATCACAGGTATCAGGCATAAATAAGTATATAATAAAAAATTACAGCTAGAAATCTGAATAATCAATTTAAAAATAACAGAAGCATCAGCTTAGTTCACAAGAATGTAATATGATTTCAACTGCAGAAGGCTTAATGAATCACTATTTGGAAAACCGTGGAAAAGGTACTTCCTCCCCTGGGTTCTTCCCCTCCCTTTAATATTTTCCCTTCTCAGTGCCTTCCCTTTGTCTGCCCCTTAAATCATTCCTCTTAGGTCTGTCTTGACCCACTTTATTTTTATGCTTCAAGTTCTTCCCCCATCTTAGTCATTTGCATGATATAACAGAGATTACTCTTTGTTTAACCAATATCCACCCACCCCTCGTAGTAGCAGAGTATCAATTTTACACAAGAAGTTAATGGACTCAGCTATAAGATTACATTTCCCAGTCTCTGTCACGCTTTGACTGAGTGCTCTATGTGTTGACTCTCTGGCTAAGGAGTTGCAAGCAGAAGTGGTGTGTGAGATTTCAGAGGCAGCTCCTAAAAGGTGCTGGGAAGTGCCCTCTCTTGCCCTTCCTGTCTTCTTGCAGCTTCCTGAAATATGAACATGGTGGGAAGAGCTTGAGCAGCCATACCAGAACAGCAGGTGACCTTGAGGATGCAAGCTGTGCACTGAGGATGGTGTTGCAGAAAGCTGGGAGCCTGGCTCCCTGATGACAGGTTGTGGCCATCATTACAGCCCCGACTCCCCACCTTTGGATCTAGAGAAATAAATTTTCATTTTGTTAAAACTGCTGCTATTTTGTGTTTTCTAGTATAAGCAAGTAAACAACCTTAATTGGTAAACATATATTTTTGTGCTCATAACTGTTGCATCTTTTTCTCTAACATTGTTCTCCTGAGCCTCTGATTCATATATTACTACGTATTTCCTTATTTAAAAATATGTATCTTTTACTTTTTATTTATTTATTTTTAGAGACAAGGCATTGCTACACAAGCACCTGAAAATTATCTTCTCCTGATTGAACTCATGACATCCCTCCTGTTCCCACTCTAACCTGCCCTCATTGTGTGTGAAATTTGACCACCAGTCTTGTTATCCAAGGAGAGCTCATTGGCAATCCTGGATCCCTCCTCTTTCTCTCCCCATTATATCTCATTGCTCACCAGATCCTTGTATTTTTTTTTCTTGTAAATATTTACCAAGCTTGCCTCCAACTCTGTACCTCTCTCACTTTATCCCAGTTGGTTTCTCATCATCTCCAGCATGCTTTAGCAACTTAAAAAGTAATTCTGCATTCAATTTCATCCTTCTCACAACTATTTTTTACAATGCTGTCAAAGCGATTTGTTTAAAAAACAAATCAGACCACACCAACCTCCTGCTTAAAACCTTTCAAGAGATCTGCAGCAATAGATCCCTGATCTCAGCATACAGGGCCACAATCTGCTCCCACTAATCTCACAATTTTCACCACTGCTACTCTGTTTTATATATTTCATACTCTAGTACTAATGCAATTCATAGTTTCTCCAAAATGCATGGATTTTCATCCATCTGTGCCTTTGTTCATGTCATTCTCTTTGCTTGTAACTCTCCTCTCTTTCCCCCTTTCCTTTCATTGCTAATTTTTTCTTTGAATAATGCTTATTCTTCCTTGGTGCTGAGGGGTGGAGAGAGAGAGGGAGAAGCTTTGCTTTAGGAGAGGGAGCAAAGCTTGCAAGGACACTCACTTCCTTTATATGCACAGCATTTGCCTTTAGGGTAGGGGCAACTTTGAAACCAACCATACTCTTGTCTAGCAGATATTAATTGAGCTTGTTGAAGTGTCATTCTAAATCACTACAATCCTGCTTATCAATCTAGAGAGGAGAAAATGCATGCTTCACTCAGTTTCAGCAGCTTTTCAGAGCCTCAGGAAGCTCCTTAGAAGACAGCAGGGGTCAGGAATGTAGTGGGCCAGATGTGGCTCCTCCGAAGCAGGGAATTGCTCAAAAACTTTGTCACAAAGTACAAACAAGCTGGACCAGAATTGGTTGTTTCTTCGAAGGGGCAGAGGGAACTAACATTTCTTGGGCATCTACCATATGGCATATTATGCCTGCCATTTTTTTTTTTCACTTCTGCAAACCCCAATTCAAAAATACGGTGTTTGGTTGTGGCAGCTTCCTGCTGAAACTTAGGTTATATGCATTTAGAGGCAGGATCTGCTTTTACAATATAGGGTATTATATGACAAATATATTTATAAAAATGAATTTATCAGTAAATTATACTGTATATTTTGACATTATTAAATGAAAACTTAAAAAATCTAAACCCTAAGATTCCATTTCACCTAGTTATTTTCGGTGGATCTAGTCATGTCCACTGTGAATTATAAATTTCCTTTTTCGTGGGAAGGAGTTATTGCTACCCCACAGAGTCTCTGTGTTAGGTCTGCTCAGTCTCTTGCTCCTTTCCCTTCTCACAGCTGGAATTGCAACAGATGGGGTTATTGAATGCAGAGAAAGAGATGAAATTAACACAGGTAATGAGCAGTAGTTTTACCGATGGCAGGGTTTTAGTTCACTTGGGAAAATTCCAGACGCTCAAAACCCACAATAAGATAAATCAAAAGCTAGTTTCAGGAAGTAAAAGGGATATAGCGGCAATTTAACATTTATCTAGAGCCAGCATTGCACTTAACATGGTGTGAAGTTGCAGGCAGTTTGGGCATTGGCCTCTATTCCTAGTTTGTTGTCTAAGAAAAAAGCTTTTGAAGTTGAAATCACTTCGTATTTTAATTGGTTCATATGGGCATTTAAAAAGTACATTTAGTTAGGAGGATGCCACTTTTTCTTTAGACGCTGATGGTTTCTATTTCTCTAGATCTACTCAGGAAGCAAGGGGTAAGCTCATGCCACCTGCAACTTAAGTATCATAAGCTAGCTAAATGCTGTTTTTACACTGAGAGGGGAAACTAATATTGTAACCATTTTGCAATCCTTCCTTCCTTCCCTTCCTCCCTCCTTCCATCTGTTAGCAGCGGTGTATCTGTATAGGTCTGCAGCAACCTCAGTTCTTGCCTCCTCAGAATAAAGAATTTGACCAAGGGGCATAAGGCAGAGTGAGAGACTGAGGCAAGAGTTAGAGCAGGAGTGAAAGTGTATTAAAAAGCTTTAGAGCAGGAACAAAAAGAAGTAAAGTACACTGGGAAGAGGGCCAAGCGAGGGACATGAAAGATCAAGTGCGTGGTTTGACCTTTGACTTGGGATCTTACATGTTGGCATGCTTCCTGGGGGTTACATCCTTTCTCCGCCAGTTCTTCCACTGGGGTGGGCTGTCTGCCTGAGCAGTGGCCTGCCAGCACCTGTGCAGTGTGTTTACTGAAATTTTGCATATGCTCACTTGGGTCATTTCCCCTTACCAGTCAACTTTTCCTAGAAGAAGGTCATGTAACAGTTAAACTCCACCATTTTGCGTCTCAATGCGCATGTTTGAGCCCACTCGCCCAAATCCTGAAGTCTTGTTGGGAAGCTGCTGATCACCAGTTTCAGGTATTTCTAGCTCTTGGGAGACTGCCTTTCTCTGGTGCTGGCTGTGAGCAATTATTATTTTAGAGAGATAGTTAACAACTGCCTGACCATTACCTGGTGGTTACCTGGTATTCCTGGTGGGGGTTGCGGGGAGGGTCTCCTGCCCTGTTCATGTGTGACTAACTGCCAACTGTAACACATCTACCTTCCACAGTATTTCCTGAGTGTCATTGTTATTCTTAGTGCTGGAGATAGAGCAGTGAACAAAGTGGACAAAGCTCCCTGGACTCAGTATTCTAATGGGGGAGATAGACCTTAAATATGAGCAATATAAAAATATACAGTGTATTAGATAGTGACAAAGCACCAAGGAGAAAACTGAAGTAGGGGAGGGAGACAAACACCGCATGTTCTCACTCATAGGTGGGAATTGAACAAGGAGATCACTTGGACACAAGAAGGGGAACATCACACACTGGGGCTTATTGTGGGGAGTGGGGAGGGGGGAGGGATAGCATTAGGAGATATATCTAATGTATATGATGAGTTAATGGGTGCAGTACACCAACATGACACATGTATACATATGTAACAAACCTGCACATTGTGCACATGTACCCTAGAACTTAAAGTATAATAAATTAAAAAAAAAAAGAAATTGTGTGTATGACTGCAAGTTTCTGATGGAGTGGTCAGGAAGTCCTCACTAAGGAGATAGCCTTTGAGTCAAGATCTGAAGCAAGGAAACAAGCTGTGCAAATTTCTGTGGGAAGAACATTTTAGGAAGAGTGACCACCAGCAAGGGCAAAGGCCTTGAGATGGGAGGGTGCCTGGTGCCTCTGAGGAATAGTAGCAAGCAAGCCAGTGTAAGGAAGGGGGAGTATAGTAGGTGAGGTGAAGCCAGGTAAGAAAGAGGCAACAGATTTCATAGGACTTCAAGGTCTTTGTGATGACTTTGGATTTTCCTTTGAACAATATAGGAAGTCACTTGAGGGTTCTGAACAGAGGAATCACCCTGGCTGATGTTTTGACAAGAGATTGAAGACCCTTAAGGGCAAATGCAGGAATTCTAGTCAGGAGGCTGTTACAGCAATCCAAGCAGATGTTACAGTGGCATGAACCAGGGAGGCAGTGGAGGAAGCTGTGAGAATTAGTTGGATTCTGGAAACATCTTGAAAGTAGAGCTAGCAAGATTTGCTAGTGGACTGTGGACGATGTAAGAGAAAGAGAGAAGTTCAGGACGACTCCAGGGTGTTTGGCCTGATATTGAAGTGAGGAGATTGTGGGATGAACAAATTTTGGTGAAAGTTCAGTTTCATATATGTAAACTTTGGGATGGCTAAGAGGCATGCAAGTAGAAATATCTAACAGACAGTCGGATATACCAGACTGGTATTCAAAGGAGAGGTCATTAATGGAGACATCAATTTGGTAGTGATCAGCATATAGATGGTATTTATTGCTATGAAATCAGAAGAGAGAAAACTAAAAACATGGAAAAACTTAGTTGTCAGATACTCCAAATCTGAAGATTAGGGAAATAATGATAAGGTAGCTAAGAAGACTTAGGGAAAATATCCAGAGAGGAAAAAGGGAAGCCAGGAGAATGCAATGGCCCAGAAACCAAGTTAAGAAATTGTTTTAAAGCAGAAAGACTGACCAACAGTATCAACTGCTGTCAATAGGTCAGCTAAGATGGGGTCTCAGAATTGTTCATGTGGAGGCCTTCGGTGGCTTTAACAAGAGAAGTATTCATGGTGTAATAGAGGAGATACTTGGTTAGAGAGAAGAAGAGAGAAGGAAAAGAAAAGATTGAATATAGTGAGTACAGAGAACAGTTTCAAGAAGTTTTACTGTATAGGGAAGACTAGCCAGAGCCAAAAGATGGGTAAAGATAATCTCCACTCCCCTCCCCTCCCCCCCGACCTTGCCTTCCTCTCCCCTCTCCTACCTTGCCCTCCCCTCCCCTCCTCTTTTTAAATTTTCATTTCTTCTAATTTTCTATCAAGATATTAAAGAAAAAGTAAGTTTAAGGCCTTTAGAATCCCATAGCTTCTAAATGTTAAAAGAAAAGCATTAAAACAATAAAATGGGGGGTCACTTCCAAAATAGCCAAATAGGAGGAACAGCTCCAATCTGCAGCTCCCAGCGAGATCAACGCAGAGGTGGGTGATTTCTGCATTTCCAACTGAGGTACCTGGTGTATCTCACTGGGACTGGTTGGACAGTGGGTGCAGCCCATGGAGGGTGAGCTGAAGCAGGGTGGGGCATTGCCTCACCCGGGAAGCTCTAAGAGTTGGGGGATTTCCCTTTCCTAGCCAAGGGAAGCTGTGACAGACTGTACCTGGAGGAACGGTGCACTCCTAAACAAGTACTGTGCTATTCCCACAGTCTTAGTAACCAGCAGAGCTGGAGATACTCTCTCGTGCCTGGCTTGGTGGGTCCCATGCCCACGGAGCCTGAGCCTTGCTCACTGCTAGTGCAGCAGTCTGAGATCGACCTGTGAGGCTGCAGCCTGGCAGGGGGAGGGGTGTCCGCCATTGCTGAGGCTTGAGTAACTCACAGTGTAAACAAAGAGGCCAAGAGGCACGAACTGGGTGGAGTCCACTGCAGCGCAGCAAGGCCTACTGCCTCTATAGATTTCACGTCTGGGGGCAGGTCATAGTAGAACAAAAGGCAGCAGACAGCTTCTTCAGACTTAACCTTTCATGCCTGACAGATCTGGAGAGAGCAGTGGTTCTATCAGCATGGCATTCGAGCTCTGAGAACAAACAGAAAGCCTCTTCAAGCAGGTCCCTGATCCCCATGTAGCCTGACTGGGAAATACCTCCCAATAGAGGCCAACAGACATCTCAAACAGGCAGGTGCCCCTCAGAGATAAAGCTTCCAGAGGAAGGATCAGGCAGCAATATTAGCTCTTTTGCAGTCTCTGCTGGTGATACCCAGGCAAACAGGGTCTGGAGTGGACCTCCAGCAAACTCCAACAGACCTGCAGCTGAGGGGTCTGACTGTTAGATGGAAAACTGACAAACAGAAAGGAATAGCATCAACATCAACAGAAAGGACATTCACACCAAAACCCCATCTGTAGGTCACCAACATCAAAGATCGAAGGTAGATAAAACCACAAACATGGGGAGAAACCAGAGCAGAAAAGCTGAAAATTCCAAAAAACAGAGTGCCTCCTCTCCTTCAAAGGATCTCAGCTCCTCGCCAGCAAGGGAATCAAACTAGAACTCAGGACTAAGAAACTCACTCAAAACTGCACAACTACATGGAAACTGAACAACCTGCTCCTGAATGACTACTGGGTAAATAATGAAATGAAGGCAGAAATAAAAATGTTCTTTGAAACCAATAAGAACAAATACACAACATACGAGATCTCTGGGACACATTTAAAGCAGTGTGTAGAGGGAAATTTATAGCACTGAATGCCCACAACAGAAAGCAGGAAAGATCTGAAATTGACACCCTAACCTCACAATTAAAAGCACTAGAGAAGCAAGAGCAAACAAATTCAAAAGCTAGCAGAAGGCAAGAAATAGCTAAGATCAGAGCAGAACTGAAGGAGATAGAGACACAAAAAAAACCATTCTAAAAATCAATGAATCCAGGAGCTGGTTTCTTGAAAAGATCAGCAAAATAGACTGCAGGCAAGACTAATAAAGAAGAAAAGAGAGAAGAATCAAATAGAAGCAGTAAAAAATGATAAAGGATATATCACCACTGATCCCAAGAAATAGAAACTACCATCAGAGAATACTATAAACACCTCTATGCAAATAAACTAGAAAATCTAGAAGAAATGGATAAATTCCTAGACACATACACCCTCCCAAGACTAAACCAGGAAGAAGTTGAATCTCTGAATAGACCAATAACAGGTTCTGAAATTGAGGCAATAATTAATAGCCTACCAACCAAAAAAAGTCCGGGACCAGATGGATTCACAGCCGAATTCTACAAAAGGTACAAAGAGGAGCTGGTACCATTCCTTCTGAAGCTATTTCAATCAACTGAAAAAGAGGGAATCCTCCCTAATTCATTGTATGAGGCTAGCATCATCCTGAAACCAAAGCCTGGTAGAGACATAATAAAAGAGAATTTCAGGCCAATATCTCTGATGAACATCAATGCGAAATTCCTCAATAAAATATTGACAAACAGAATCCAGCAGCACATCAAAAAGCTTATCCACTATGATCAAGTCAGCTTCATCCCTGGGATGCAAGGCTGGTTTGATATATGCAAATCAATAAACATAATACATCACATAGAAACAATGACAAAAACCGCATGATTATCACAATAGATGCAGAAAAGGCCTTCAACAGCACTTCACACTAAAAACTCTCAGTAAACCAGGTATTGATGGAACGTATCTCAAAATACTAAGAGCTGTTTATGACAAACCCACAGCCAATATTATACTGAATGGGCAAAAACTGGAAGCATTCCCTTTAAAAACCAGCACAAGACAAGGATGTCCTCTCTCACTGCTCCTATTCAACATAGTGTTGGAAGTTCTGTCCAGGGCAATCAGGCAAGAGAAAGAAATAAAGGGAATTCAATTAGGAAAAAAGGAAGTCAAATTGTCTCTGTTTGCAGATGACCTGATTTTATATTTAGAAAACCAAACCCCATCTCAGCCCCAAATCTCCTTAAGCTGATAAGCAACTTCAGCAAAGTCTCAGGATACAAAATCAATGTGCAAAAATCACAACCATTCCTCTGTACCAATAATAGACAAACAGAGAGCCAAATCATGAGTGAACTCCCATTCACAATTACTACAAAGAGAATAAAATACCTAGGAATCCAACTTACAAGGGATGTGAAGGACCTCTTCAAGGACAACTACAAACACTGCTCAGTGAAATAAAAGAGGACACAAGCAAATGGAAGAACACTCCATGCTCATGGATAGGAAGAATCAATATCATGAAAACGGCCATACTACCCAAAGTAATTTATAGATTCATTGCTGTCCCCATAAAGCTACCACTGACTTTCTTCACAGAATTGGAAAAAACTACTTTAAAGTTCATATGGATCCAAAAAAGAGCTCACATAGCCAAGACAATCCTAAGCAAAAAGAACAAAGCTGGAGGCATCACACTACCCGACTTCAAACTATACTACAAGGCTACAGTAACTAAAACAGCATGGCATTGGTACCAAAGCAGATATATAGACCAATGGACCAGAACAGAGGCCTCAGAAATAACACCACACATCTACAACCATCTAATCTTTGACAAACCTGACAGAAACAAGCAATGGGGAAAGGATTCTCTATTTAATAAATGGTGCTGGGAAAACTGGCTAGCCATATATAGAAAGCCGAAAGTGGATCCCTTCCTTACACCATATGCAAAAATTAACTCAAGATGGATTAAAGACTTAAGTGTAAGACCTAAAACCATAAAAACCCTAGAAGAAAGCCTAGGCAATACCATTCAGGATATAGGCATGGGCAAAGAATTCATGACTAAAACACCAAAAGCATGGCAGCAAAAGTCAAAATAGACAAATGGGATCTCATTAAACGAAAGAGCTTCTGCACAGCAAAAGAAACTATCCTTAGAGTAAACAGGCCACCTACAGAATGGGAGAAAATTTTTGCAATCT
The DNA here is from genome assembly GCF_003255815.1 of Theropithecus gelada. NCBI lineage: Eukaryota > Metazoa > Chordata > Mammalia > Primates > Cercopithecidae > Theropithecus > Theropithecus gelada. The sequence goes on from NC_037672.1 coordinate 74,569,652, forward strand.
ACTCATCTGACAAAGGGCTAATATCCAGAATCTACAAAGAACTTAAACAAATTTACAAGAAAAAAACAATCCCATCAGAAAGTGGGCCAAGGTTATGAACAGATACTTCTCAAAAGAAGACATTTATGCAGCCAACACATGCAAAAATGCTCATCATCACTGGTCATCAGAAAAATGCAAATCAAAACCACAATGAGATACTATCTTATGCCAGTTAGAATGTCAATTATTAAAAAGTCAGGAAACAACAGTTGCTGGTGAGGATGTGGAGGAAAAGGAATGCTTTTATACTGTTGGTGGAAGTGTAAATTAGTTCAACCATTATGGAAAACAGTATGGCGATTCCTCAAGGTTCTAGAACTAGAAATACCATTTGACTCAGCAATTCCATTACTGAGTATATACCCAAAGGATTATAAACCATTCTACAATAAAGACACATGCACACATATGTTTATTGTAGCACTATTCACAGTAGTAAGGACTTGGAACCAACCCAAATGTCCATCAATGATAGACTGGATTAAGAAAATGTGGGCACATATACACCATGGAATACTAGGCAGCCATAAAAAAGGATGAGTTTATGTCCTCTGCAGGGGCATAGATGAAGCTGGAAACCATCATTCTCAGCAAACTATCACAAGAACAGAAAACCAAACACCACATGTTCTCACTCATAGGTGGGAGCTGAATAGTGAGAACTCATGGACACAGGGTGGGGAACATCACACACTGGGGCCTGTCGGGGGCTGGGGGGCTGAGGGAGGGATAGCATTAGGAGGGATACCTAATACAAATGATGAGTTGATGGGTGCAGCAAACCAACATGGCATATATATACCTATGTAAGAAACCTGCACGTTGGGCACATGTACCCCAGAACTTAAAGTATAATAAAACATTTAAATATATATATATATATATATAGAAATAAAAATTAAAATTAAAAAAAGTAAAATAAACCAATAAGATGAAAGGAACCAAGGGTGATGGAAATAAAGAAAGAGGGAGGGACAGAAGGAAGGCATGGAAGAAAAGAGTCTAGGAGAAACATAGGTTTTAGTTGCACGGGGATATTTCCAGTTGTATTTCATTGCTGTGTTCCCTTGAACATATACTTTAACATCTCTAGGGTCTAGGAACCTCATCTACAGAATGGGAATAATTTCCCCCCCTGGATCACTGTGGGAAATTTCTGTATAAGGCATAAATCACCATGAGAAATGATAATATATAGCCTTGATGGGAATTGAAAAAGTAGTATTTGGAAAATGAGGAGTAAATTGGAAAGATATCAACTATTTTTAAAATTGAAAACAATTACTATTTTATGTCAAGTTTAACAAATACAGATCTTATTTTCTTTGGTTAGGAAACAATAAATTCTGTCTTTATGAAGCTAGTATGTGCTTGCTGTATGTTATGAGTCTTTATTTCTATACTCTAAGACCTTAACATTGAAAAAACAAAGCATAAATACACAAAGATTTAAAATGAAAAGGAAATACAAGAATTCTGTAAGATGAAATTTGGTTAGATAAATTTTTTTCTATTACCAGTTTGCATAATGAAATGCTATAAAAACATTATAATGATTACTTTAAAAGTTACATATAGTCATGTAACATATTTTTAAAGAAATAATTAGTCATGAACATTGTCACATTTACCATGTGCGTAAGTGGAGGAAGCCAATGGTTTTCCTAATTCTTGAATCCAGGCCTGAAATATACAGTCCTCTCTCCCAGAAGAGTGTCACACAGGTGCCCACGAGTAGTCATCTCATTGCCATCTGCTCTCACTGGCCTCTGTTGATGTCCACTGCTCATAAAGGCCCTGAGTTTGCTACTTTCCATCATCATCGCTAATCAGTGCCACTCTTTGAGAATATTTCTCATGCTGAGTGTTGCCCTATCTCCAAGCTTTCAAAGGCCCACCCATCAAGATTCTATTCATTCTCTATAACTAGAGATACTTCTGAGAGTAAAAAAGAATGCAGTTGATAATTATGCTGGAATAATGCACAAAAATTGGGTGATCTTGGGCAGACCTGATAGATGATATTCCTCCCTATAATCTTCATCACACCAAGGTGTGTTCCATGAAGAAGTGGACACATTGTTCTGTTTTCCCTATTCTATGTAGGCACCGGGGAGCAAAAGTGGTGCTATTTGTGGCTACACGTCATATAGAGTCTTTCAAGAAAACTACTTTAGCAGCAGTTTTGAGCCTCTCTTTTATTAACGCTTAGACATGAGTTAATGGGGATAAGCTGGAGACCATTTTATTCTTCCCATTTTCTGGCTTTTCTATTGTTACTGCATTCTCTCTCAGCAACACACACAAAGAGAAAAACACAGAAAGAGGCTATAAACACAGACACACCCACTCACCCACCCACCCACCCACACACATCCCTTGTCCCAGCCCTCAACCTCCAAACAAGTGTTATACCAGTAAAATGGTAATGAAATTGTCACATGTTCTCATTCATGACTTCCTTGGATTCAGATGAGGCTCCCTGATGCATCTCATAAACACTTGTTTGGAAGATTGTACCTCATCATTGACCCACGGGCAGGCCTGAGAATATCACTGACATTTTTCGATTATTTCTCCAATTCCACTCATAAGTTGAAGAGTGCATAGCTACTATAGTTTGAATGTTCGTGTCCCACCAATTGTATGTGTTCAAACTTAATCCCTATTGTAGCTGTATTAAGAGGTGGGGCCTTTGGGAAGTGATTAAATCATGAGGGCCTTGCTTTAGTGAACGGATTAATGGCTTTATGAAAGAGGCTTTAGAGAGCTGCCTGGCTTTTCATCTCTTCTTCCATGGAAGGACACAGCATTTGTTCCTTTTGTCCTTCTGCCCTTCTGCCACCTGAGGACACGGTGCTTACCCATTCTGCCACCTGAGGACACAGTACTTACCCGTTCGTCCACCTGAGGACTCAACAACAAGGGATCATCCTGGAAGCAGAGAGTAGTCCTCACTAGACACTGCATCTGCCGGTGCCTTGATCTTGGACTTTTCAGCTTACAGAACAGGAAGAAGCAAATTTCTGCTCTTTACAAATTAACCTTAACTAGTTATTTGTTATAGCAGCCCCAATCGATGAAAACAATGACAAACCGATGCTATATTATTGAGTGGCCTATGTTCTGTTATTGTGTGTTACTGATGCTGTATTATTGGGTGGTCTGTGTATTTTATTACTGTTTGGACCCTGGTTCAGTAGAATGGCCACATAGTTTATACAACTCCAAAGGGCTGCAGAACTTACCTTGCAAATTTGTACGTTTCATCAGGAACAGGGACAGCCCTGGCTGCTGTCACGGTGCTTTTGCTTTTCTGCATTTGCCCTAGTGGAGTGCCAAACCCTCCTGAGGACCTCACGTTTGAGCCCATTTTATCTTTTAAAACCTCTCCTTTACATTAATTTTCATTTCAATAGATCCATGAGAAATTGTGGCAGCTCTAATAACATGAACATTAAAAAAATCCCATAACATCAAGGTTGCATATTTCCTACTGATTAGTGGTTTTCTCTTGATTAAATTATGCATTTTAATGCAAGTCCTTCATTTCTCAACAGTAACACATGGCAGAATCATCCCTTGGTGTAGACCAAGTGCAATTATGGGTCCCTGTCTGGGCATATGTAGAGCTGCTTTGAACTTCAGGGTCCCTGTATGAAAGAGATACAAAATGCTTCATAAATGCTTCTGTTACAACTTCTCACATGATCTTTCTGAGGGGAAAAGTAATTTTTTTGTTAAGCTGGAAAAGGAAAGGGAGACATAGAAGGTGGGTGGCTTGTCCAAGGTCACTAAAGGACCCACTGTTAGGCTACCCAAGTAGCCTGATGGCCAAATTCCAAACTAGAGTTATCTTCAAATATGTTATATTTCCAACTGGCTTAGTAACTATGTGGGTTGTAACTGTGGTGCAATTTTATTGTTAGCATTAAACACGCAAATGTATTGATGATTTTTATACTGGCTTCCTTATATCTTCATCTCAGTAACTTCTTTATGTTTCACATGATGCTCAGGGAAATCTGGGTTGGAGTTTTTTTGGTTTTTTTTTTTTTGAGACAGAGCCTTGCTCTGTCGCCCAGGCTGGAGTGCAGGGGGATGATCTCCACTCACTGCAAGCTCCGCCTCCCGAGTTCACGCCATTCTCCTGCCTCAGCCTCCCGAGTAGCTGGGACTACAGGCATCCGCCACCACGCCTGGCTAATTTTTGTATTTTTAGCAGAGACGGGGTTTCATCGTGTTAGCCAGGATGGTCTCTATCTCCTGACCTCCTGATCCGCCCATCTCGGCCTCCCAAAGTGCTGGGATTACAGGCTTGAGCCACTGTGCCTAGCCTGGATTGGAGTTTTGATCCACTTATGGATGGTTGGGAAATGTATGGTACATGAAAACTTTCTCCCTTTGAATCTTTTGTTCTGAATTTCAAAATGCTAAATGCTTAGAATAAGTGCTGCACCAAAATGATTTCAGAGTCATTTCGTGCAAGTTGTTAGATACACTTTTCTCTACTAGCACAGAGTTTATCATCCTAAGCAGAAATCGAGACCCTTTTATTGGTCTTAAGTTCTTTGTGAGAGTGCAAGAAATCTGGTAGAGAATTGCTACATGTAATAATTCTGGAAGAGGGCTGGGCCCAAAGAAACCTCATTTGTCATGCTATGGCCCCGGATTTCCCAATGTTTGGTATCTTGAGGTTTAATTGGAAAGAGATAAGTTTGGCTAAGGTGGGAGACAGCACCCATGGACTCTGAATTATTGTTATAGCTTTGGATTTTTCAACTCGTACTCATCTTTGGTTCTATTGGCATGCCTTCTACCTTTTAGCTAATGTGACCTTTCTAAAACACAAATCATACTAAGCAATTCTCCTGATTAAATTTTCTTGCAGTTGCACTCTATATTACCAGGTTAGTACTAGATTATGGTGCAGGAGCAAATTAACTCATAATCTCAGTGACTTAGCACAGCAAAGGCTTAAGTCTTACTTATTCTACCTATTAACTGTGGCTCAGGTATATGGGTTGGATATTCTGTCTGAAGTCACTCAAGAATCCAGCCTGACATAGGCTCTGCCATCTGGATATTGCTGGTTGCTGCAGGAAGAGTAGGGAGCACAGGAAGATGCCACAACTGCTGTTCTGTGCTTTGGACCAGAAGTGACATATTGCATTTCCACTCACAGCCCATTGACCAGAACTAGTCATATAGATACCCCACAATCCCCTTAAACTTCAAGGTATGTGAAGTACAGTCACATGTCCAGGAGGAGAGAACAGATATTGGTGAGCACTGGTTAAGTTTACTACATTGTCCACTGCCCTCATCATAGAGGTTTTCCATAATTTGATCTTTGCTTTCACTATAACTGCTCCCCGCACCACTCTGTTACCTTACCATCTCATCCCCATTTCTCGTTGAAATTCAGCCATACTGAACTTTTTGCAGTTCTCAGAATGTGCTGTGCTCTCTCTCACAGCTTTGTAAATATGTATGCTGCTTCCTTTGCCTAAAACACTTTTCCCGATTCTTTTATATTCTTTATGATTCAGTTCTAGAATTTCTTCTTCTAGGTGGGAACATTTTCCTAATCACTTCAACCCCAGTGTGGGTTATTAGCTATTATCTTGATCCCACAACACTCTGTTATTAATTTCAGTGTAGCACTCTAATTGTGTATTGACTCACTTATTCTTCCTACTAGACTATCAAGGGGTATCTTGGAGCAGAAACCATGTTTTTAAAAATTTTGAATCCTGAGTATGAAATACTTAGCTTATAGTAGGTGCTTACAAAATATTTTCTGAGTGATTAAATACATCATAGACTTTATATCTTTGTTAGTAGGTTAAAATGGAGGTTAAATTTGAAATCTGGGAAATTAAATTATATCTGAATGAAAGTTAATAATTAATATATTTTGTATGGCTATATTCACAACTAATCAGTCTGTGTTAGAATTTTAATATTTATCTAAAATAAAACTAATGCTATGAAGCATAACATCTAGAGGAAGATTCCTTTTTTTCCTTATGAACAATCTCTTAAGTAAGTTTACATTTTGATGTTCATTACCTCAGTGTTTTCTGTATATTTTTGCATATAAATGTAAATTACTCAAGCCCACAATCAGAGTTGAAGCCACGACAGATCATGACCTGCCATTTTCCTTGAAATTTCCTAGGAAAGTTTCTGTTACTAATGATTCTGGCCCTCTTTGTGAGACTTACCGTCTTTGCCTCTGTTATGGGTTGCATTGATATGTTGAAGTCCTACTCCCTGGCACCTAGGAATATGACTTTCTTTGAAAATGGGTCTTTGAAGATGTAATCAAGTGAAGACGAGGTCATGGTTCATTAGATTAGGTCCTAATTTAATATGACTGGTGTCCTTATAAGAAGAGGAGAAGAGACACAAGCACACAGACAGAATGTCATGTGGTGGCAGAAGCAGAGATTGGAGGGAAGACACTGTGAACCAAGCAATGCCAAGGGCTGATGAGTACTACCAGAAGCTGGGAAAAGGCAAGGAAAGATTCTACCCTGTGTTTGAGAGGTTAACATGGCACTGCTGTGATTTCAGACTTCTACCCTGAAGAACTGAAAAAGAATAAATTTCTCCTGTTTTAAGTCATCCTTTTTGTGGTACTTTGTTGTGTCAGCCCTAGGAAAACAATACAGTCTCGTTCTCAATTTTCATTTTTTTGCTGTTATAAATAGACACAGATTAGTACTTAACTCCAGGCTTCCTTGCTAGCATGCCAAAACAAAGCAACCTTGTGAGCCAGTGAAGGATTGACTATACTTTCTTTTGAAAAGGGGCTGTTGTAAATAGGCTATGACAGAAATACTTGAAAAGAGGAGAAACAACCAAAAACTAGTGACCTCTTCACTTATGAAACAACCCGAAATCTCACACTGCTGCTCTTGTTAGGGTAGCTCTGTACAAACTGAGGCTGAGAAGAAGGGAGGAATCCTGCTAGTTTGAAGAGAACTTCTGGGTGACCAGGAGAACTAAGTGGTTGAACTTCTGCTGGTGTTGGTAAATTAATACCGTCTTGTGCTTACTCCTTTATGTGTCTTCCTGTATTATACATGCTGAAAAGTTAAAAATACATTTCCAAGAATCCATTACAGCTGGGCTTCTGGAAAGAAATGATGTCCTATGGTAGCATACACTCTAGACCAATTTGAAAGTGAGTCAGCGGTGCTATTTCAGCTGGCAAGTAAGGTCATGGAGTGTCAGGAGGCAACTGCTGTACCTTAGTTTGGTGTTTCAGAGTCTAGTCACTAGATTGATGGGTGTCAAGGGAAAGTTATGGTGATGGTGGTGGTGGTAGCAATTTATCTTTTCCTGCATGGAGCTTCAGCACTGTGTTTCTATCTTCAAAATTTCCAGTGATGTCATTCTGACTCCCGATTTTTCAGCTTTCATTAAAGCTTTGTAAATATCTGATTTCCTGTATTCGGTTGCAATCTGTTAGAAGTACTGAGTCTGTCTCTTGGACAAAATTCTGACTGATGGAAATTTGGATTGATTATTTGACTTTGCTTAAGAAATATTTGAAGGCAGTGATATTTTTGTTACTACTGAAAAATTGGATTCTGGTAGTCAATGGCGCACACAGGAAATATAATTCCTTAAATTATTATATGGCATCCCTAGGGATAAAGTCTCTACAGAATGCAGAGCTTTGGTAACTGAAGGGCTTCTATGAGAGACTCTTACTGGAGAGACAAAGAATACAAAAACTGTGGTTCCTGATCAAATTTCATGTTCCTTAATGCCTAATGGCTGATATAACCAAAATCTGGTATTGAAGGTTGCTAAATTACAACATAATTGAATAATTCAATTTGCAGACTTAGCAGGTCTTTTTTGTTGTTGTTGATGTTTAAAGTTGATTAATTGGGAAAGATGAAGACACTTAGAATTAGAATGGGGACATCTGGGCTGACTAAAATGAATCCAAGTAGACTAAACAACCAAACCCCCTTGAGTTTCCCCTGCCATCAGAAGCATCCCTTTCTTCCTGTCTGTGGGGCTGGTCTTGTATTTATTGGACAACCTGTAATGACTTCTCTGAGGCACTTACCTTGAAAGGAAATATCAGCTCCCCTTATGCGACATCCCTACCATTTCTCAATTATCTTGAAATAAGTCAATCTTAACATGTCCTGGGACAAGTATAAAGTCTGATCCAAAGCAAAGGATTTACACATAAAAATAATTGTTAAGTATCACCAGAAACCTGAAAATCATCTGTTAGAATGGATGCTAAGTATGCTAGACCAGAGAGGAAAGATATATTATTGTTTTGGGATGATTTTAAGTCTATGCGTAGATTAAAGAGATTCTGAATTCAGTGTGCAAGCTCAAGGATATAGGAATTATTCTAACAACTTGTAAATGGCCATTAACTGCTAACTTAGCATTCAGGTATAGGAGATCACTAACTCTTCCCTTACTGTGATGAAGGAGTTTGGGTTTGTTATGGACTGAATGGTTGTATTCCCTCAAAATTCAACCAGTCAACCTATATAAGCCCTAACCTTCAATGTGTCTATATTTGGTGTTGGGACCTGTAAGGAAGTAATTAAGGTTAGAAGAGATTATAAGGTTGGAGCCCTGATTCAATAGGTTTGGTATTCTTGTAAGATAGCTCACACTCTGTCTTTCTACAAGAACACTCACTGAGGAAGGCCTATGTGAGGACATAGTGAGAAGGTAGCTGTTTACAAGCCAAGAAACCAGCCAGAAAATGACCATACCGGTCCCCTGATCTTGAACGTCTAGGTTCCAGACTGTGAGAAAATAAATTTCTGTTGTTTAAGCCACCCAGTCTATGGTATTCTATTATGGCAGCCTGAGCTGACTGATACAAGGCCAAACCCCACAATTGCAGCAGTACGAGGATGTGGGCCAATAGTCTTAAATGCCAGCTGAACATTTTACTTAATTTAATATTCTTAACATGCTTGAGCACAGCCATTTTCTGTGCAACTTTACAGGAGGCTATTCTGCTTCAGGGAACCAGCCTTTGGCTAGTTAACCCTCATCTTTTACTTGATTAATGAAGACTTGAATTCAGTGCTGGTAAACACCAAATAAAGTTGACTTGCCAGATAACCTGTGGAGGAAGGAATGCAAAGATTTAGGCTAATGAGAACATTGCAATGTATTTATCATATGTCACTTGGTCTCTTCCTCCTAAGTGTGTCTTCTCAAAGGAAAGAAGTTGCTTTCACAATGGAAATTGAAAACTATATTGGTAAAGGGAGCAGTGGTGTTAGTAGATGTATGAGTTTGCTAGGACTGTCGTAGTAAAATACCACAGACTGAGTAGCTTAAAAAACAGAAATTTATTTTCTCACATTTGAAGGGTGGAAGTCAGAGATCATGGTCTTTGGTTTCTTTTGAGCCTCTCTCCTTTACTTGCAGATGGCCACCTTCTCGTAGTGACCTCCCATGGCCTTGCCTCTGAGGTTGTATATCCCTGTTGTCTCTTTGTGTGTTCAAATTTCCTCTTATAAAGATGTCTGTCAGACTGGATTAGGGCTGATCTTAATAGCATCATTTAAACTTAATCACCTCTTTAAAAGCCTGTCTCCAACAAATATAGTCACATTTTGATGTACTAGGGGTTAGGGCTTTAGCATAAAAAATTGGGGGCCGTACAGTTCAGACCCTAACAGTGGAAATTCTCTGTAGATTGGGGATAACCATGGAAGATGCTGTTATTGAAATCTTTGATTTCAGTGGATGTGATAGTATTCTAGACGGTCAGAATTCAAGTGATAACCACCAGATGCAAAAAGAGCATTTTACCCTAATACAGAGCAGAGCAAGAATAATAATTGAAATTATTTGAGTGCTGCATCCTTGTGGGGCTAACTGATCGTAGTTTCCATGTTGAATCCAATGAGTAGGCTATTAGGGTCCTATTTGATCTTTATAACTAAAACGAAATAAAATCTTTAGGTCTGGTGAATGGAAACTGACTTGAGGTAACATAATGTAGAGTCGAGGACATTCATGACCAAATCCCAGATTTGAGAGAGCTCTCATACTCCACAGCATCTTGACTCAAGGGATGGCTGAGTCCTTTTGAAAAAGTACTTGCAGTATTCAATAAGTATTTTTCCTAGTCCTCCCCAAGTGATTTGCCATTTGCTGTAACACTCAAACACTGAAAAAAAGAAAAAAATCTAGTTATTTTGAGAATTATTGATTAGTGACTGTAAAAAATGATAATCCTTAGAGGTCCTGTTGATAATCCAAAGTGATAATCTCATTTTGGTCCTCATGTCATAGTTGCCTTTTTTGAAAATCAGGTGATTAATGGATTAAGGGCTATTTTGGTATTAAAAGCTAAGTAAAGACCATTGAAACTTCTCCTTCTGTTCAAAGCAGTAAATCAAAAGCAGTACTGTGTCTCTCAGGGAGAGAATAACAGAGATTAGTGCTGCCACCAAAGATGGAATGCATATGGATTCATCTTAGAGAATGACACACATACTTTTAAATGTAATCAAATGATAATTCAAATTGTTTTATTTGCGAGAGCCAATCAACCTGGTCCCTGGTACCTTGTATGCAACTGTATTTCTGATGAGCACTTCTCTTTTCCCTACAAACTGAAGCAACTAGATCTTAACCTGAAAGGAAAAAGAGGATACATCTTACTTCAGGGGCAGACCATCTCTCTGGTTCTCTGTCATAATTTACTCCATGAGACATTTGATCATTTTATCATCCCATAGGATAGAATATTTTTCCACCATATTGATGACATCAAACTGATAGAATCTGATGAGCAGAAAGTAGGTATGCTAGGTCAGTGTTTCCCAAACAATCAAGGATGATGGATAGTTTTTAAAAAGTTTTCAATCTCTTCAGACCAATGATTTTGTAAATTAGAATAAAACTAAATAATTAAAAAAGAAAGGGCATAAAAATACAAATCTAATTATTAGAGTCTATACAACTACTGTAAACATTTCTAAGTACTTTCTCTCAATTTCTGTACACATTGAGAATCAGTAACAAAGAGTTCACAGACCAGCACAAATACGTGACCACACTTTGTTTAGTGGTACTGTACCTGTATTTCTAAGACCTATGTTTGCCAGAGGATGGGACAAATATACTCTTTGTAAGTTAAAGGATCTGCCACTTCAGTGAAGGTTTTGGGAATCCAGCTGTAAGGGGCATGTGAAGATATCCCCATTCAAAGCAAAAGACAATTTGATATACTTTGTAATTCCTAAAACACACAAACACAATTTCACACACATGTGCAATACTTGCTACATTTTGTATATTTTGAATACAACCTAAATCATATTTTGGTCCTCTTCTATCATCCAGTCATTCCATTAGGTTGCCTCTTTTGAGTGTGTCCCAGTGCCAGAAATGGTTCTTCAGTTGCTTCAGGCTGCAATGTAATCAGATTTCCCAGAATCTTTTCCACTTAACCTTATGACCTACTAAACCTACTAAACTATGGGTCTGAAATGACAGGAGAGGATTTTGTGTGGAGAATCATTTGCAGTCACCTTGGACTTTGAATAAAGTTATGGGTGCTGTATCAGTCAGGGTTTCAGAGAGAAACAAAACTAGTAGGATGGATGAATAGATAGATAGATAAATTTAATTCAAAGAATTGTCTCACATGATTATGGGAAGTCTGGCAAGTCTGAAATTTGTAGGGCAGGCCAGAAGGCTGGAAAGTCTTAGATGGGAGTTGATGTTATTTTCCTGAGACAGAATTTCTTTTCCTTACACAAACCTCAGTTTTGCTCTAAAATTTTTCAACTGATTGAATAAGGCCCATTCACATTATCGGGGATGACCTCTTTTATTTAAGGTCAACTGATATAATAGGGGTTAACTACATCTACAAAATGCTTCTACAGCAATGTGTAGATTAGTATTTAATTGAATAACTGGGACTTATATCCTAGCCAAGTTGACACATAAAACTGATCATCACATTTCCTTTTACAAATAACAATTCTCATGCTGTAAATCAGGTCCTAGCTTACTGCTGGGTCCTGATGGAGTCTAAGTGGCTGATCACAGGAGACAAGTCACCCTGTGACCTGAGATTCTCATCCTGAAATAGACTTTATCTGACCAAAGCCGAGATGCCTAGTCATTTTGGTCATTTCGCACCTAACAAATGTCCCAGAAACCTTGAATTCTGATTGTTTAGAAGATTTAGATGCAGGCTTCTGCCACAGAACACAACAGCTCGTTCCATATAAACTGAATATTGAGGTGATCACCTGGCCATTTTGGACTCTTATGCCACTGAACTGACAAGCAAAAAAATGGTTACTGTGTTATCTAGGTGATCTTGACGGTCATAGGTTTATTAGGTGGTTTTAATGAGGCAGGAGACTGGCAGGACTTGCTTTCTGCTTACAACCCTGTTGACCAAAGTAGAATCTAGCCCAGACAGAATAAAGAAGCCAGGAACCAGCAGGTGGCAATGAAAGTGATCTTTAGCCACCTTCCTTGCTCATTACCATAAGACACTCTCACCAGCACCATGACAGTTTACAAATACCACGGCAATGACCCCCAACTTATCAGTCCTTTCCATAGCAATGGCCCAGAAGTTACCACCTATTTAATAGAAAGTTTTAAATAACCCATCCCTAAATTTGCATTGAATTACTGCTTAATTTGCATTGACCCACCCATTAATTTACAGGTAATTAAAAGTAGGTTTATGTGAGTATAAATACAGTTGCCAAGAGCCCATATGTGGCCTACTCTGGGTGCATTGCCTATGAGTTAGCCCTGCTCTGCAAGCAGCAGTACTGTTTAATAAAAGATTGCTATGTAACACCACCAGCTTGCCCTTGAGTTTTTTCCTGTGTGAAGCCAAAAGCCTTCCTGGGATAAGCCCCAGTTGCGGGGCTCGGCTATCCTGTATCAGTTACACTGTGAAGGCAAGAAAAAATACGTCTGAAACTCAAGATACCCTCTGCAGCACCTCTAATGATCCTACCCAGTGGAAAAGTTAATAAAAATGTGTCTCAACTCTTAACACTGCTGTAACTGTGTCCCAGAGATTCTGATATGTTGTCGCTTTGTTCTTGTTGGTTTCAAAGAACTTCTTGATTTCTGCCTTAATTTCATTACTTACCCAGGAGTCATTCAGAAGCTGGTTGTTCAATTTCCATGTAGTTGTATGGTTTTGAGTGAGTTTCTTAATCCTGAGTTCTAATTTGATTGCACTGTGGACTGAGAGACTGTCTGTAATGATTTTAGTTCTTTTGCATTTGCTGAGGAGTGTTTTACTTCCAATTATGTGATGAATTTTAGAGTAAGTGCCATGTGGCACTCAGAAGAATGCATATTCTGTTGTTTTGGGGTTGAGAGTGCTATAGATATCCATCAGGTCTACTTGATCCAGAGTTGAGTTCAAGTCCTGAATATCCTTGTTAATTTTCTGTCTTGTTGATCTGTCTAATATTGACAGTGGGAGGTTAAAGTCTCCCACTATCATTGTGTGAGAGTCTAAATGCCCACATCAAAAGCTAGAATGATCTCAAATCAATATCTTAACATCACAACTGAAAGAACTAGAGAAGCAAGAGCAAAGAAATACAAAAGCTAACAGAAAACAAGAAATAACTAAGATCGGAGTAGAACTAAGGAGATAGAGACACGAAATATCCTTAAAAAAATCAGTGAATCCAGGAGCTGATTTTTTGAAAATATTAATAACATAGATCATTAGATAGATTAACAAAGTAGAAAAGAGAGAAGAATCAAATAGACACATTAAAAAATGATAAAGGGGTATCACCACCTACCCCACAGAAATACAAACTACAACCGGACAATACTATAAACACCTTTATGCAAATAAACTAGAAAATCTAGAAGAAATGAATAAATTCCTGGACAATACACCCTCTCAGACTAAACCAGGAAGAATTCAAATCCTTGAATAGAACAATAACAAGTTCTGAAATTGAGGTAGTAATAAATAGCCTACCAACCAAGAAAAGCCCAGGACCAGACGGATTCACAGCCGAATTCTACCAGAGGTACAAGAAGGAGCTGGTACGATTCCTTCTGAAACTATTTCAAACAATAGAAAACCCATTTTATGAGGCCAGCATCATCCTGATACCAAAACCTGGCAGAGACACAACAAAAAAGAAAACTTATTTCAATATCCCTGATGAACATCGATGCAAAAATCCTCAATAAAATACTGGCAAATCGAATTCAGCAGCACATCGAAAAGCTTATCCACCATAATCAAGTCGGCTTCATCCCTGGGATGCAAGTCTGGTTCAACATATGCAAATCAATAAATGTAATTCATCACATAAACAGAACCAATGACAACAACCACATGAGTATCTCAATAGATGCAGAGAAAGCCTTCCATAAAGTTAAACATCCTTTTGTATTAAAAACTCTCAATAAACTAGATATTGATGGAACATATCTCAAAATAATAAGAGCTAGTCATGACAAACTTACAGCCAAAATCATACTAAATGGGCAAAAACTGGAAGCATTCCCTTTGAAAACCCGTAAAAGACAAGGATGCCCTCTCTCACCACTCCTATTGAACATAGTACTGCAGGTTCTGGCCAGGGCAATCAGGCAAAATTAAGTAATAAAGGGTATTCAAATAGGAAGAAAGGAAGTCAGGTTATCTCTGTTTGCAGACGGCGTGATTTTATATGTAGAAAACCTCATCATATCAGCCCGAAAACTCCTAAAACAGATAAGCAACTTCAACAAATTCTCAGGATAAAAAAATCAATGTGCAAAAATCACAAGCATTCCTATACACCAACAGTAGACAAGCAGAGAGCCAACTCATGAATGAACTCCCATTCCCAATTGCTAACAAGGGATGTGAAGGACCTCTTCAAGGAGAACTACAAACCACTGCTCAAGGAAATAAGAGAAGACACAAACAATGGAAAAACATCCATTCTCATTGATAGAAAGAATCAATATCATGAAAATGACCATAATGGCCAAAGTAATTTATAGATTTAATTCTATTCTCATCAAACTATCATTGACATTCTTCACAGAATTAGAGAAAACTGCTTTAAAGTTCATATGGAACCAAAAAAGAGCCCATATACCCAAGACAATCCTAAGCACAAAGAACAAAGCTGGAGGCATCACACTACCTGACTTCAAACTATACTGAAATCCTATAGTAACCAAAACAGCATGGTACTGGTACCAAAACAGACAAATAGACCCATGGAACAGAATAGAGACCGCAGAAATAAGACCACACATCTACAATCATCTGATCTTCTACAAACTTGACAAAAACAACCAATGGTTAAAGAATCCTCTATTTAATAAATGATGCTCAGAAAACTGGCTAGCCATATGCAGAAAACTGAAACTAGACCCCTTCCTTACACCTTATACAAAAATTAATCCAAGATGGATTAAAGACTTAAATGTAAAGACTTAAATTCTAAAACCATAGAAACCCTAGAAGAAAATCTAGGCAATACCATTCAGGACATAGGCATGGGCAAAGACTTTACGATAAAATTGCCAAAAGCAATTGCAACAAAAGCTAAAATTGACAAAAGGGATCTGTTTAAACTAAAGAGTTTCTGCACAACAAAAGGAATTATCATTAGAGTGAACAGGCAACCTGCAGAATGGGAGAAAAATTTTGCTATCTACCCATCTGACAAAGGTCTAATATCCAGAATTTACATGGAACTTAGACAACTTTACAAGAGAAAAAACAGCCCCATCAAAAAGTGGGCTAAGGATATGAACAGACACTTTTCAAAAGAGGAAATTTATGTGGTCTACAAACATATGAAAAAAATCTCAACATCACTGATCATTAAAGAAATGCAAATTAAAACCACAATGAGATACCGTCTCACGCCCATCAGAATGGTGATTATTGAAAGGTCAAGAATCAACAGATGCTGGCAAGGCTGTGGACAAATAGGAACACTTTTACACTGTTAGTGGGAATGTAAATGAGTTCAATCATTGGGAAGATGGTGGTGATTCCTCAAGGATCTACAACTAGAAATACCATTTGACCCAGCAATCCCATTACTGAGTATATACCCAAAGGAATATAAATCATTCTATTATAAAGATACATGCAGGCTGGGCATGGTGGCTCACACCTGTAATCCCAGCACTTTGAAAGGCTGAGGCGGGTAGATCACCTGAGGTCAGGAGTTTGAGACCAGTGGGACTAACATGGTGAAACCTCATCTCTACTAAAAAATACAAAAATTATCCAGGTGTGGTGGCATGTGCCTGTAGTCCCAGCTACTCGAGAGGCTAGGACAGGAGAATGGCTTGAACCTGGGAAGCAGAGGTTGCAGTGAGCTGAGATCACTCCACTACACTCCAGCCTGGGTGACAGAGTGAGACTCCATCTAAAAAATAAAAATAAAAAAAATAGATGCATACCTTATGTCTATTGCAGCACTATTCACAATATCAAAGACATGAAACCAACTGAAATGCCCATCAGTGATAGATTGGGTAAAGAAAATGTGGTACATATACACCATGGAATACTATGTAGTCATAAAAAGGAATGAGATCATGTCCTTTGCAGGGACATGGATGAAGTTGGAAGCCATCATCCTCAGCAAAATAATGCAGGAACAGAAAACCAAACACCACCTGTTCTCATTCACAAGTGGGAACTGAACAATGAGAACACATGGACACAGGTAGAGGAATGACACACATTGGGGCCTGTTGGAGGCGAAAGGGGAGGGGAAGCCTCAGAACAAATAGCTAATGCATTTGGGGCTTAATAACTAGATAACGGGTTGATGGGTGCAGCAAACTGCCATGGTACAAGTTTACCTATATAACAAACCTGCATGTTCTGCACATGTATACTGGAACTTAAAGTAAAATAACATAAAACAATGGTCTCAACTCAATGCTGGAAGACCCATTAATGTCTGCATATCTTAAGATTGAAGGTTTTCATATACCGCCAAATAAAAACCACATACTAGCTAATATCTTGTTGAGAGCAAAGGGAAAATGGAATGTGTGGTTGAGGAAGGAAGTTTTAAATTCCATTTATGTCTTGTGGCCAGTTTCACAAAACAGGACTCTAATCATGTATGGGTTTGTGTGTGTATATACATATGCAGTATATAAATATATTAATAAACATATTCTTCTTCCATCCTTTTGCTTTATTACTTTACATTAATTGTATTTGTGGTAGTTTAGATTTATAGTTTAGTCCTTAGGTAATGGATTATTAAAGCCAGATTGTGACTGAACTATAACAGGAAGAAATGTCACCCAGAGAGAGAGTTAAATTCAGACTGAAAGTCTTAGGGTTCATCTTTTGGGGGAAAGAATGAGTTCTGTTATGTTTCTGTGAGGAATATTTGTATTTTTCTAGGTGCACCAATATCATTTTTACTATTTTTGTGTAGAATCTTAATTTCATATCAAATGGCATATATGAAAGTTAAGAAGCCAAAGAGAGGGACCATGTTGAATATCATTCTCAACTCATTCTATCTACCTACCAGGGCATGAGAAGCTTACTGCTACATTTTCCAGACTCCCTTGCCTCTGGGGTTCTAGATGCCAGGAGGATTCCACTAATTTGGACTTTGGACATGAGGTCGGTGCTTTCTGCCTGCTTCTGTTTGTGTAGGCAGACAGGATTGTGGAAACATGAGGCGGCAGTGGCAGCTGAACTCAGGGTTCTAATTGTCATTCACCCACTGATGGCAGTGATAGAGGCAGGATGGCAGGGCTCAGGTTCCAAGGCCTACTCAGCAGCTTTGTGAGTGTCTTGAGGTGGTTGGAGAAGCAGCATCAGCTTTTTGATCCTGGATTGTAGCTTTTAGTTAGTAAGCTCTTGAATTCAATGGATAGTATACACATATCCCTCCAGTCTTCCCAAATATTTTGTGAGTATCTTATTCCTTGCATGAAGTGTAAAATACAGAGGCTAGTTTCAATTTTTTATGTACTGACACCTGTGTATATGGAGGTCTTGCTGGATCTATGTTGTTGTCTGTATCTTAAGTTCTTAGAGATATTGAAAAGACTTTTAGCTCCTTGCCCTTCTCCAACTTTATTCCAGAAAAAAAAGAAAAATACAAGAGGCCCAAATCAACTGCCTTTATTCTGTTTGATGATGCTACAGCGAGGCAGTTTTCTCTAGATTAAGGCTTCAAAAAGATGTTTACAAAAGATGTTTTGTACAAATTCAAGGATATTAAGCCCGAGGTAGCAAGTTACAGAAGGAATAACGATGGCTATAAAACCTAACATTTACAAGTACTTAATATATTCTAGGCATTATAGTAAGTATCTTACATGCATTAGTTAATAATCACAGCAATTCAATCAAGTAGAATCTTGAATTATTCTCATTTTTACAGGTGAAAAAACTGAAAATAAGAGATATGGGATAACTTGCCTGAGATCACACAGCTAGTTACATTGTGCCAGGACTCACATCTAACAAAGTCAATTCTAGAACCCACAATCTAACCACAATACTGTGAAGTCAAAAAATGGGGCTCCCACTTCTACCTCTAGCACTCCACACACAATTATTCTGCCCACTTATGTGGATCCTGGTTCTCCTTTGTTCTCTCATTTCATGTTATATGTTTCTGTAACTTCTTAGAGATTAAAGTATTTAAAAATTATGATTTTTGTTTTTGGAAAAAAAAAAATCAACACCCATAACCCTCATTGTAAATGCAACAGAGGTTAAAGTGATTTTTTTTGGTAATCATTTTGGCTTCCTGTACATAGAATGCTTTTAAGTTATTTTGAATCCTTGACAAGAGGAGAACTGTAGGCAGTTCTGTGACAGTGTGTTAAATGTTTACATGCCCTGGCACATGCTCCTTTTCTGGGAAGCCTGCTGTTTGTGTTTCTGGATGTGTCAAATTCGTGGCTTTTGTAATTTTACTGGAGAATGGCACAGTTCATAGGTTTGTGGAAAAACAGAAGTTTCTGAAGCTTCAATTGTCTAACATGACAAACTGTGTGATGCCAGAATTCAATTACGAAAGGTTCCTGGCAGCTCTGTTTTGCAATCACATTACTGTTTTGGCAACTGAAACACCGACCATGAGATCTTCATGGTCAAAAAACAAAACATCAAAAGCAACCTGTATGCCATCTCAATCTGTGTTTTTGACACATATATCTGTAATTTATATTTATTGTTTTAATGGAGCTGCAGTTCTCATTGATTCTTCAATGTAGTCTCTTAATGTAAATTAGTTGCAGTAAATTTCATAAGAAACCCGTTCCTGGCCGGGCACGGTGGCTCAAGCCTGTAATCCCAGCACTTTGGGAGGCCGAGACGGGCGGATCACGAGGTCAGGAGATCGAGACTATCCTGGCTAATACGGTGAAACCCCGTCTCTACTAAAAAAAAATACAAAAAAACTAGCCGGGTGAGGTGGCGGGCGCCTGTAGTCCCAGCTACTCCGGAGGCTGAGGCAGGAGAATGGCGTAAACCCGGGAGGCGGAGCTTGCAGTGAGCTGAGATCCGGCCACTGCACTCCAGCCTGGGCCACAGAGCGAGACTCCGTCTCAAAAAAAAAAAAAAAAAAAAAAAAAGAAACCCGTTCCTTTCTGATTCCTTCTTGTCATGACACTGGACAAAATAAAGCCACAAGGATAAAAGGGTGTGTTTTACATAACCTACTTACTTATCTTTAAATTTTGGAGCACAGCTCTTCTGGGTATGTTATTCTTTCACTTTACAGATATGTGAGACATTGAAATGAAGAAAGAGAATAGGATAAGGGTCTTTTTTAAGTGTTTTAAAAAATATGCAGCCTAGTTTTATTTGAACCGTGATCCAGTAGAGAGATAGATCTTGATGTTGGTATGGAATCAGAGCCATTTCATATTTTGTCTGGGGAAAAAGGTTTATATCCTTTAGTGGAAAAGGTCATCTGTTTCAGCCAGAAGTCTTAGGAGAACCATTTGATGAATATAAATGATATCCTTCAGCTTTTAAATGATCATTGCTTGAATTTTTAGCATTTCAAATAGAAAACAGATTCAATATTTATTCGAAGGGCAGGCAAAATGGCAGCCAGGAATTGGCATAGAGGATGAAAGAAAACTATTCTTGTTCATATGAACTATCTTGGGACAAAAGCCTGGGTGCAGAAGAGGTAGGACATTGAATTAAATGTGGGTAAGGTGAGCTGGAAGTAGGTGAATAGGAAGATGGGATAGGTAAAAATAAATTGATGGATAAAAGGGGATAAAGCAGTAGAGTGAAGTACTAGAATGCCATAGGAAATTTTTCTTTTTTTTCTTTGTAAAACCGGAGTAGCAAACTCTTAAAGCCCTTCATGCCTGGAATCTTGCAGTGATCTTTGCCTGAACATTTCTCAGAGTCGTGTCAAACTTTAAATCTGTGTTTCTTCTTAAACTTCAGGGGGCAAATTTCAAGTGCTCCAGTAGATGCTCAAAGGCCCTTCTTTATTTCCCCATGGGAGTGAGGGATGGTGGAAGGAAAAGTCACAGATTTTTCTTTTTAAACCAAAGAAATCAAGTTCATTCTTCTGGACTTAATTTGAACTCTTTTTATACATTTTCAGAGGCTGAAGTGCTAAGATTTGCAAAACCTTTCAATGATCTTACAATTTCCAGTTAGTTGATTTAGCACTTGATTTGGAATATGGGAATACTTGTCATTTATTTTGTTTTAGAACTTTTGGGCCTAAGATAAAAGAAGACAGAAAATGGCCATTTAAAAGTTTTGCCAGTACTTATATTTTGTTAACATTTTAAATAGTTTTAAGAATGTTTTTGCACTTGAAAATCAATTTTAACTCATTCAAAACAATAATCATACTGTTAACTTTCTTTTATAAACTAAACCATTTCTCTTGCTTCACCTCACCTTTCATTCTGGCTTGTTTGTTAGTTGTAACTAAACAACTAAATAGTTGATTAATTCAGGAATTAACTTACTGATTGACAGTCTCTGCCTCTAATTATTACACTGATTTAGAGAAACGGAATCAAGGGCATATTTCTACAGTTGGAGTGCCAACAGAAATCCACCTGGCAATAGAGAAAGAAACAATACCAAATTAATGACTATAGAAGCATATTGGCATCGTAACATAGAGGCTTTGGATTTGGCACATCTTTTGGTTTTTGTCTTTTCAGATATTATGCTTTTATGTTTTTTTTTTTTTTTGAAATTTCAAATAATTAGACTAATGTTGATTTGTTCTTTCCTTAGATATTAGCTCTTTTTTGTAGCTGACTTACTTTGCCTTGTTTTCCTACTTAGGTTAGTTCTTGATTATTTGTGTCACATTTTTTTTCTTCCATTATTTGTAATTAACTGCTCTTTTCTGGTGATATAATTCTTTGTTCTCACTTTTGCATACCAAATGAGCTTAGAATAAGAGACCAATTGAACAGGTTTCAGTTGAGAGCCTCAGATGTGCTTAACATTGGTTTGATCAGTATTTTTGTAGACTATTTATATTTTTGATTCTGATATTTTTTTTTTGTTTGGAAAAACTTTCTGCCTTTATGCTTTGGACAAAGAGTCTCAACATGTTTTTTATAAAATAATACATTCTTATCATAGGGAATACAGAAAATATAAAGGGGAAAATACAATCAGCTGTCATTTGATTCTACAGAGATAACCACTATTATCATTCTGGTGTATTTTATTACAGATTTTTTTACTTGTTTTTGAGATGGAGTCTTGCTCTGTCACCCTGGATGGAGTGCAGTGGTGTGATCTCGGCTCACTGCAACCTCTGCCTCCTGGGGTTCAAGTGATTTTTCTGCCTCAGCTTCCTCAGTAGCTGGGATTACAGACGCCCACCACCACACTGGCTAATTTTTGTATTTTTAGTAGAGACAGGGTTTCACCATTTTTGGCCAGGCTGGTCTTGAACTCCTGACCTCAGGTGATCCACCCACCTTGGCCTCCCAAAGTGCTGAGATTACAGGCATGAGCCACTGCACCAGACCTCTTGCAGTCATTATTTTTATGTGCATGTTTAACAAGTGCATTCATCTTGCATAACTTAACTCATTTCTGTTTTATTTCATTTTGTGAGTTACAGATATAAAATACTGTTAAATGTGATGATTCTAGACATCCTTGTTTGGCTTAGTATTTCAATAGGAATGCCTGTTCTAAAGTGCCCAGGAGAGAATATTAATAGATGAAATGTGTGAAAAGTGTTTTGTGGTCAAGAAAGTTGGAGAAACACAAGGTTAAATAAAGTTTATTTTTCTTTACCTAAAGGAACTTCAGGGCCTTATATATATTGTGACATGCAGAAGAAGGCTTTATAGCATTAAACATTTTCAAACTTATGTGAGTGCTGAATCCTTGATAATTTTCATAAAAATCTTTTATGAAATAAATGTTGGGAAATACTTCTCTTGGGTTTCACTTTTGTCTTAGTTCATTTGGGTTGTGATAAAAAACTACCATAGGTTGGGTGGTTTATCAACAACAGAAATGTAAGGAGGCTGAGAAAAATCAAGACGTCAACAGATTAAATGTCTGATGAGGACTCATCAAAAAGATGAGGACCATCATTTTTCTGTGTCCTTACATGGTGGAAAGGGCAAGGGAGCTCTCTGTGGTCTCTTTTATAAGGGCACTACTTCTATTGATGAGAGCTTTATGCCCATGAGCTAATCAACTCCCAAAGGTCTCACCTCCAAATACTATCACACTGGGTACTAGGATTTCAATATATAAATTTTTGGGGGCATAAACATTCAGTTCATAAAAAATTTTAAGTATAATCCTCTTGGTTTTAAATAGGTAATCTATTTTAATAATACTAACAAAAATACTACTCTAGTTCATGAAGTTGCTTTAAGTTTTAAAAATCAGGAATGCATATTGCATTTTATGAAATTCATGTTTTCTGCATTTTTCACAATTTTATGTGTGTGTGAGTGTGTATTTATCTTTACTTTGAGTTATATGATCTTTTAATAGATTCCTGAATTTAAATTTAATATTATTTTACTAGCTTATGCTTTCTAAGCCTCAGTCTCTGCATGTATAAAAATAATGATGATACCTCCCTCAAAGAGATGTTAAAACTAAATGAGAAAATGCATATAATGTGTTTATAACCTTTCTTAGTCCATTTTATGCTTCTATAATAGAAAATTGCCAACTGAGTAATTTACAAAGAAAATAAATTTATTTCTCACACTTCTGGAGGCTGAGAAGTCTCCAAGGTGCTATCATCTGGTCAGAGCCTCTTGCTGTGTCACTCCATAGTAGAGGTGGAAGGACAAGACAGTATGAGAGAGCAAAAGATCTAACTTGCAACCTCAAGCCCTTTTATAATTGTCATCCGTTCATTTATGAGGGTGAATCCCTTATGGTCTAAACACCTCCCATTTGGGCCCACCTCACAATACTGTTGCACTG
The DNA here is from genome assembly GCF_003255815.1 of Theropithecus gelada. Lineage (NCBI taxonomy): Eukaryota > Metazoa > Chordata > Mammalia > Primates > Cercopithecidae > Theropithecus > Theropithecus gelada. The sequence continues at coordinate 74,593,161 of NC_037672.1, forward strand.
GAGTTTAAATTTCCAATATAAGCTTTTTGGGGAGCACATTCAAACCATAGCAACTTCATTCTTCGAAAATAAAAAATGATTATTAGGATTAAAGTAGCTTTGGCTATGGCTCATATCTTTGATAAGTAGTCCTCTAATTTTTTGTACATGAGATGTAATTGTTTTAATTCTCTCTTTAAGCCAATAACTATGTAGATATATGTTTTACATTTTCATTTTGATTAGTTAAAACAAATTATTAATTTCCTGCTCTATGGCACTGTGATTAGCAACTATGGCTTGAAAAGCATTTGCTTAAGGAAATTAAAATTTCTCTATTGTAGAGATTACTATATATTATGGATATATTATCATTTAAAAAGTCAGTGTTTAATATATTATTATTTTTTAAAAAATTGGTGTTCTATATACACTTGGAAAGGCTTTTCTTGTAGTTTACTGAATTTAATCTATAGTTATGAATTTAAGATTGCTAGTTGAATTATTCTAATCTTATAAAAAATGATACTTTTTAAAAATTTTCCCTCAAAGTTGATTTTGTCTGACGTTATCATTCTTATTTTTTCTTTTTATTTGCATTTGTCTGTTATTTGTCTTCCTTTTTTTGACTACTTGATCTGCAGAAAGTTAAGTTCTCCCATTGTAGTTCTGTATCCATCAATTTCCTCCCACACTTTTAACAGTTCGAAATTTATTCATATGTGACACTATGTTATTTAGCACTTAAAGGTTTATGACTATTATATCTTTGTTATGGATTATATCTCTTGATGAACAGAAAGTAATGCCCAGCTAGTTTTTTAAATCATTGTTTAGATTATTCAATAACAAATGTTAACTTTTTTTGGAGATTATTTTGTTGATTGCCAGTTAAAAAAAAAAACTCACCCCAAAACACATAGTTTAGGCAAATACAAGTTTATTACCTACTATAGTAAGGGAGAATATCACTTATGGATGGATATTTAGGGAGTTTTGGGTTTGGTTTAAAGCAAATTTTTAAATGCAGGGATCTGAGAAGAATTGTGCAATGTTTCTGATATTAATTATAATTGGTGGGCACAGAAAAATGAGGGTTTTAATGTGGGTCTTGATAAATGAACATTTGTCTGATAATGGAGAAGTTTGCCTATTTAAGATATCTATTTTCTTCAGAAAGAGGCTATTCCTTTCTAATGCCTGAGGAGGAGGCAAGTTGAACAGTTTCTTTTTCAGATAAATTGATTTTTATTTTTATCCATTTATTTTTGAACTTTTATTTTAGGTTCAGGGGTACGTGTGAAGGTTTGTTACACAGGTAAACTTGTGTCATGGGAGCTTGTTGTACAGATTATTTCATTACCCAGGTATGAAGCCCAGTACCCAATAATTATATTTTCTGAGCTAAATGATGAGAACTCATGAACACAAAGGTAAAAACAGACACTGGGGTCTAGTTGAGGATTACTGGTGGAAAGAAGGAGAGGTGCAGAAAAGGTAAATGAATTTTTAAGAACTTCGTGAAACAAACAGTTACGTTATTTGAAACTTTATTTTCCTAGGCAAGAATTCATTGGAATAGTAAAAATGTGTTAATGTAGACAATTAGTTCTTGATTTTATTAGATCCGTTGTTGCAGGCAGTCTGTTTTCAGTTTGATAAATCTCTGCCTATCTTTTAAAAACATTTTAATGCCACTTTATTTTAGGTAGGTCTCTTGAAAGCAGCATATATTTACATTGTGTCTCAATTTAATTTGAGACTATTTAGATTAATAGAGGAATGTAAACTTTTTGTACTACACTCAAATATTTTATCTTAACTCTATCTCATTTTGTGCTTTATTTGCCCTATAAAATGTGACTGTTTTCTTTAGTTTTATCTTCTCCAGTAATTAAAAGCTGTAGTTCTCATTAATATTAATACAGTCTGAGGTTTGCAACTCAGATAACCATTCTTAACTAAATATATACCACCTTTTATATTTCCTCTTACAATGATTATTTTTGATGTTTGCATTCAACTTTTTACTCCAACTAACAACAGTTATTTAAATTTAACTTTGCTAAACTATTCTCGGGGTACACCATTTACATTTATATAACCTGACTTTTTCATTTTTTGACTCAATTTCGATTAACATTTGATATCTTTAGTATGTTGTACAAGATAGTTTCAAGAAAGGTACAGAGATGTTATGTTTGAGTTCTTGTATATCTGAGGATGTCTTTCTGCTGTTTTCAGAAGTGAATGATATTTTTACTGGGCCTATATCTCTGAAAATTTTATGTATATTGTTTCATTACTTTTCTGCTGTATAATTTTGGAGACATTAGAATCCACCTGGTTTTAATTCCTTAGTGGTTAATCTGCTTAGTTTTTTCTTTCTTTTTAACCAAGAAGTTTATTTAAACAACAAGACGCTTGACTTGAAGGGAAAACTATCTAAGATTCTTTTTTGTTTTAGAGTAATTTATCCCTACTTAAAGACAGATTGCCCTATATGTGACAGCTACGTACAAAAAAGTTATAAAATTGTCCTTGGTTTTACAATGATAAATGAAAAACATTAAAATTCTCCAATTGAACAAGATATGCAAGGATTTTTATGTTGTGTGTTTTTGTTAAAACAGTGAGAGCAAAATAACTTACTGGAATATAAAGATAAGAGCTGAATGAGCATGCCACTAATGGAGAAAGGGGGTATTTTCACAGAATCAGTATTTTTCCCCATCCCGTCTCCACTTGATGTCAATTAAAACATACCATTGGCTGTTTAGTTAAAAAAAAAAAAAAAAGCAATATGCTTGTGCACATATACCAGTTACTTTATGTACAATAAAGGAATGGGGAAGGGGGAAATGAAAGAACAGAGAAAACTATAAGGTAGTAGTCAGGATGTGGTGGAACCAAATTGCAGTTTTCTAATTGAGAATGTAATCTTGGTCTTTAAAGAACAGAGTTCTGGAGTAAAGAAGCAGGTTCCCTTTTCAGTAGACACCTCCCGTCTGCTGTTGGAACACATCAATTGTATCTTCATCCTCTATTTCCAACTGTGCAGGTGTGTCTGTTTCATTGATTGGTTGCTGTCGAATCGGAATCTGATCTGCCTCATTGACAATCCCTGTCGTTCACAATAGGCTTTCATTAGTTTACTAAGTGGTGTATGTCTCTTAATCTTAAACTGCACCACAGAACCATCCTGCCCCGCCACCTTCAAATTAATATGATTGTTGTTCTCAGTCTTGACTCCTTCCTTGGGCTTTTCGTCGGCCATGGCGAGCGCCGGAGTCTCTTCAGCTGCCGCTTCACAAAAGAGGTACCAGGTCCGCACCAAACGAGCACATAAGCAGCATCAGGAGCGGCAGAAGCTGCTTAGTTTTCTCTACCTTTACATAAGATTTTCTGTAAATTATGAAAATCTTAGCTGAATAGTTCTCAACAATGATCTCTTTTAATTATTTTTCTTAGTTCACCTTATTATTTCAATTATGTCTTGGTTGCTACTTTGATTCCCAATTTCTTGAAAGTACTCATAATTCTTGGGCTGATTTTAATTTTCTCTCTACATCAAATGTATATCATTTTCATTTTATGTCTTCATTATCAGTAGTGCTCTTTAAAAAGTGTTATGCAAATTTTGTATTCAGCTATTATAACTTTGGTATCCTTTGAAACCTTTCTTTGATATTCCTTTAAATCTTACTTTGTTATCTTTGTGTTTCTTCTAACCATTCTTTCATTTTATTGTTTTGTTTTTCTTAGACTCCTTGGCTTTGATGGTCACATTTTATTTCAAGCTCCTGAAGGTATCATAATGTTTTCCAAAATTTTCTCTTAGTTCCTCAGCTAAGTTAGGTTTAGAGCTTTGCTCATTCTCTGAGTCTTCAATATAGTTTTTTTCTTTCTCTTATATCTTTGTTAATTTTTCAAACCACCTCTTACCCCCAATAATCAATTTCTTATGCAGAAAGAAATATCTGGACCTAAGCATGCCAACTCGTATGTGGCTTATTTTGGATTCGCTAAATATTTTGGGTGGCTATTAAAAATTATTCTCAGAGGTATCTATCTTGGCCTCTTTCTTACTTTTGATTATTGGTTTTATGACACTTTGAAACCATGGAATTTCTCAGTGTTTCTTAACCACAGCAAACATTAGAATCAATTATAACGCTTTAAAAATAGATATTTCTTACTGAATTTATATTTGCATTTAAAATTGGCACTGTGCTATATAAAATGAATAAAAACACTATTATAATATTAAAAATTCTACTTTTCTTTACTTAGAATGATGTTAAATAGCAAATAACAAATACCAGATGAGAGAGAAAGGGATCATTGAAGAAAGCAAAAATATTATATTTCAGTATCTTTTACAGTATTTCCCTCCACCCCTGCTTTCTAAATAAGAAACTCTACATTTTCAGTTTGCACTGAGCCTTGCAAAGTATGTGGCTGGCCCTGATTTTAAGAACCAATGAGCTACTGCTCATCTTCCTTATTTCTCTCTGTCTCCCTCTCTCTCTCTGTCTCTCTCTCACACACACACACACACACGCCACACACATGCACACAGACACATGCACAGGTATGTATATGTATTTGTGACAGACCTGGTGAGTTATTTTCTTTCGATTGAAAGGAAATAGGCAGAATGCTAGTGTGAGGGATGAGAGAAAGAGGAAGAAATACCCTGATGAACATCTTCTCCCTTACTCTCTGTTTCAGTCACGCTGTTCATTTTTAATTTCCTCCTATCAGTAAGTTTCCAACTTTTTGGTTTTAGGGCTCCTTTTCTTCATTATCGAGGATGCCAATGAGCTTTTGTTCTTATGTGTTATATCTATCGTTGCTTACCATAATTGGAAATGAAAATTTAAAACTTCAAAAAGTGTTCCTTTATTAATTTATTAAGTGTAACATTATTGGGTTATTACATATTAAGAGACCAATAATAATAATAATAATGATAAACTATATATTCCTACATAAGAAAATTAGTAAAAAGAATAGCTCTGTTTTACATTTCTGCAAACTTCTTTAATGGGTGGCTTAATGAAACACAACTGGATTCTCATATCTGCTCTGTATTTAATTTGTTGCAGTATCACATTTCATGTTGCCCCTGGCAAACTCTATAGTATACCTGTAAGAGAATCATAGTGAAAAGTGAAAGAAACATCTTATATTATCATGACTCTCCTTTTGACTATTTTCATAGGGGCTCTGACTACATTTTGAAAACTGTTATCTAATATGCTTCATCTTGCCACAGGGCCTTTTCATATGCTCTTATTTTGGGGACAATTTTTTCTTTTCTCCCAATTTTTCTTCTTTTCTCAGCTTGAAGATACTTACCTTTGGAAGTTTTCTCTGATTCCTTCTAAAAGGCCATATTCTGTTACATTAGGCTTTCATAATTCTGGGTACCTTCTGCTTAAATCATTTGTCTTAGTTCTATATATGTCTGTGCAATTATTTGTCTGTCTTTCTCACAGGGCTAAAAATTTCAAGAGAATAAGACTGTGCCTCACCATTATATCTCCAGGATGTAGCATAGCATACGGTTTATATTGACACTGAGGAATTGTTGAATAGTAAATAGATTAATAATCTCAATAATGTAGTAGAGTTTCCATTGATGCTACATTAATACATTACCAATATCAATCAATAGGACCTCTATTTTCTCTTAAGACCAGGAGATAGAAAATTATAACCATTATTCTTTCTGTTTCACAACAAAATAAGGAGAAAGCAAGTGATCAAGTTAAAGCATGAAAGATTTGAGTTAAAAAATAATTTCTTTTTTAAAATTAAATTTATTTTTTTATTTTTTAGTTTACTTTAAGATCTGGGATACATGTGCAGAACATGCAGGTTTGTTACATAGGTATACATGTACCACGGTGGTTTGCTGCACCCATCAACCCATCGTCTAGGTTTTAGGCCCTGCATGCATTAGGTATTCAGGCCCCAGTGTGTGATGTCCCCCTCCCTGTGTCCATGTGTTCTCATTGTTCAACTCCCACTTATGAGTGAGACTATGCGGTGTTTGGTTTTCTGTTCCTGTGTCAGTTTGCTGAGAATGATGAATTCTAGTTTCATCCATGTCCCTGCAAAGGACGGGAACTCATTCTAAAAAAGAATTTCTTGACGTTTAGTTTCTACTTTAAACCAAAATTTTGAGATGGCTATTAAGAGCTGGTTAGCTGGTAGTCATTAGAATATTTTAGTAATCAGATGTCAAGCATCTGGTTCCCTCTAGATAACAGAAACTACCAGCTAATAGGTGGACTATCACCTTGACATCCAGGTGACTGGTGAGATAATTTAACATCTGCCTTTTTAGTGTTGAGGAGAACCTGTTCATTAGACAGAAGGATCAGTAAAGATATTTTGTTATGAGGCTTTCTATTAAAAATGTTAGGAAGACAATTTCAGTAATTTTTTAAATTTCTTGAAATTTTATGGGTATATAAAAATGTCACTTTTTAAGGCTGAGCACGGTGGCTCACACCTGTAATCCCAGCACTTTGGGAGGCCAAAGTGAGTGGATCACCTGAGGTCAGGAGTTCAAGATCAACCTGGCCAACATGGGGAAACCCCATCTCTACTAAAAACACAAAATTAGCCGGGGATGGTGGTGCACACCTATAATCTCAGCTACTTGGAAGACTGAGACAGGAGAATTGCTTGAATCCAAGAGGTGGAGGTTGCAGTGAGTCGAGGTCATGCCATCATACTCAGCTTGGGTGACAAGAGCGAGACTCCATGTTAAAAAAATGCATTTTTATACTGAAAAACTAAGATAGAAAGGTTACATGTATAGTCAATGGAATGTGTAGATTTTTGAATTAAGGGTAAAATTTTGTATTGGTTTTAGGGCAAAATGGGGTTCTAGTTTCTTGGTGTTTGGTGGATTCTATGATTACTTAGATGGCAAGATCTGGGTCTACCTCATTTTGATTCCTGATCCCTAGTCTAGTGCTTGGACACATGGAGGTGCTTAATCTGAATGAATAAGTTGGTTCCTCAAGCAAACTTCTTTTTTTCTCCACTTACTTCTCCAGTAACTGAACTAGACTGAATTATTTGTTGCATATGTGTTGTTTGAGTAACAATGGTTGTTTAACGTCAGGTTTACAATTGGTTTTATTTAATGTTTAGGATTATACTGATAATCCTGTTCTCTTATTGTTTTCTATTAGAGATGAAGGGACAGTTCATCTTTGTGGCTAAGTAGAAATTACTAATGTTGTCTGTTGGAGATTTCAAGGACATTTTCATTTTTATGTTCCCCAGTTATTATGTCAATCCAGCAGGCAGTCATATACTTTGCCCCTTCAGGTATGAAATGACAGCTGCTGTAGAGGCACAGCTTGGTCACTGTTCACACAATGGAGGAGAAGCTAATCACCATTTGAAAGCAATTGGCTGACATTTGACCAGAGAGTTAATTAAAGAGAAACTGTTGAGACAAGGATTATACTTGCTTTTAAAAATTTTGCCTGTACGACTTGGAGTTCACATCATTAAGAATAAGAACAAAAAGCTAAATTTCCTAAATTCTAATAAATTCTGTTTACTTAACTTTTAGGAATGTCTTGGTCTGAATTTACTTTGTTTCCTCTGCTTTTAATGCACTCCAATTGGAAAATGATATTAGACTGTTCAATGTCACTTGCCTTTTTACAGTTGCAAGAGTTTTTTTTTTTTTTTTTTTTTTTTAAATTTTCAGCTTTTCATGCTTCTTTAGAATGAATTTTGTCTTTCTCCCAAGGCCTAATATCCAAAGTCACTGGATAAAAGACACTCTAAAATCTTTCCTGGGGGGCTTTAAGTCTTTGTAATTTTAAATTCATTGACTAATTTAGTGCCATTGAGCTCTCAATCTTCAGAGGGACTTCTTTTCATTTAATGGTCTTGCTTTCATTGAGATAAAGACATCTATTTTTAAAACACCTTTAATGCCAAATGAAATTGAAATTATTAATTGAATTGTTCTGTGTTTCCCTGTGCAGAGGATTTTCTAATCCTATACCCAGTCATTTGTGTGCATAGAAAGAAACAGAAAAGAGGTTAGTGGGAATGATCCACATTTTGGAATTAATGTATTCTTTTTGTAAATATGGTAGCTATAATTTCAAGGTCAGCCTATGGGCAAATAATACTTTTGCAATAATATGTTTCCTAGGCATAAAATTCATATCTTCATAATACTGTTATCTCATTTGATTTTGGAGAGAGAAGAGTGTCATGTAATATAGTGTAACAGATCTGTCTCCAGGTAAATCTTCCAAAGTTCAGCTCTCAACACCATACTTTTTTAGCCAAGTGACTTTGCATGAGTTACTTAGCTCCAAGATGCGTCATTTTCTTCATGTCTAATATGATGGTAATATAGTAATGATACAAATAATAATAATAATAATGCCTATCTCATTGGATGTTGTGAAATTTCAGTGAATTGTTCTAAGAATTAAGTAAATGCTTCGAATAGCCCTGGTCCAGATTTAGAACTATAAATTATCATCAGCATCATTATTGACATCATCATTTAAGATTTCAGGCTGATAGGTGACCATCAACAGTGGACTGGATAAAGAAAATATGGTACATATATACCATGGAATGCTATCCAGTCATAGAAAAGAACAAAATCATGTCGTTTGCAGCAACATGGATGCAGCTGGAGGACATTATTCTAAGTGAATTAATGTAGTAACAGAAAACCAAGTACTACATGTTCTCTTATAACTAGGGGCTAAATATTAGCTACACATGGACACAAAGATAGGAACAATAGGTACTAGAAACTCCAAAAATGGCTAAAGAGGAAGGGAGGAAAGGCCAGAAAAACTATTGAGTACCATGATCAGTACTTGGGTGATGGGATCAGTTGTATCCCAAACATCAACATCACAGAATTTGTCTATGTAACAAATCTGCACATGTACCCCCTAAATCTCTAAAAAATTGAAATTACCTTTTAAAAAACAATTCATTTTGAATTCAGCATCATGCAATATACCCTTGTAACGAACCTACACATGCACCCCCGAATCTAAAAAATAAAATAATTTAGTTTGGAATATGATCACAGCTATAGTTCTTAAACCTCAGATCTCTACATGGTTAGGATAGAGACTGATGTCTGTTCAATTCAATATAAATCAACAACAGGATGCTGTTAGCAACATTCCTAGCCAGGAGGGTAAATTGTGAGGCATAAGTTAGTCCAGGCTCTCCCTTTCCTCTTCGTTGGTCATCAGTTTATATAATCCAGTTTTAGCCAGTGAGATGTAAAAGGAAATTTTATGGGGATCTTCTGGGAAATCTATATTTTTTTCTCTCTTTTGAATGACAGAGCTCATTTGTCCTCTTCCTTCTTTCCTGCTTTGGATGCTGTGATATGAAGATATGATAGTTACTGATGTGGCAGCCATCTTGTGACCTTGAGGCTACAAGCCTGAGGCAAAATCTTGTATTCTGAGAGTGACAGAATAGAAAAAAAAAAAAAAAAGAAACTTGATGGTAATTTTGAATATGGGACTATCTCTAGATTTGTTCACAATAAATATGTTTAAAGTTTAATTTACTATTAGTAGAGTTTTCTCAATTGTAGCCGAAAACATCTTAACTGATACTTCAGCTATGCATTCTTTTGGTTACAAATGACAAAAGCCCAACTCAAACTAGGGAATTTATTCAGGCATCGAGGGTAGCTCATGGAGTCAAAGGAATTGCAACAGGAACACAATGGCACTAAGGACCCGAGATATGGAAACTAAGTTCTTGAACATCATTGCACACTCTCCCTCTCCATTTTTCCTCTCTGCCTTTTTCTGTGTCATCTTCATTTATTCCTGTTGAAGATGAACTGTCTCCTGGTGGCATGGGTGTTCACTTGAAAAAACAAAACAAAACAAAACATCACACAAAAAACCAGAAGAATCTCTCTTAGCTCCTGTTTAACATAAAGCTAGGAAAGAATGCTAATTTCTTATACCAATTGCTTCAGCGAGGGGAGAAGATTGGATCAGCCAACTGCACTCCTTTGACCAGAAGAGTGGGGCTCTTTCTGGTAGACCAGTTGAGATAACACCCATACACTGGGTGGATAATTTCTGTAGGACAGGCAGCCATTCCTGTTAATTTCTAGTATAAGTATGTAAGAGATGTGAAAAATATTTCCCTGTGACCATTCAGGTAATGATTCAAATTAGTTTTGATGTTTTTCCTACTAGAATCGTTCTTTATTTCTATGGACTAGTTTGAACCTGTGTGTTTGTGACCGAAAGAGGCTCAGAACCTGACGTATTGTGAGAAGTTGCCCTTCAGAACTTACCAGTGTACCTCCTATTCTCATTTCATAGAGGCTGCTTGCTCTGTGGGCTACACTGACTGGGATTTGAAAAGGGGTAACAGTCACATTATGTCTCAAAACTTCTTGGGCTCTTGGTGCAGCCTACTAATGTCAGGTTTAAGCTCCAGAGAAAGAATTCTCCCTCTTTATCACATGTGTTTCTGGGAAGCCTTTCATAAATGTTCAAGAGAACCACACAGCATTCTCTGAGTGCCACTCTCTGCTGAACACAGCTGCTGGCTTCTCCGTGCCTGCTGGGGGACCTTGATGCTGCTGAACTCTGCCTCCACCACTAAGAGTGCTGTCTCTGAGACACTGCTGATCCCCTGCTCATGGCATGGCAGTTATCTCCTTTGCCTCTCACTGCTGCCACTGCCACATATATGCTGAAGGCTCCAAAGCTACTCAGTGACCATTGGAAAGTGGAGGGATGCCTCTGTCCCCTCTCGGCATGACACTGTTAAGGACTTTCCCAAACCTCAATATCTTGCAGAAGTTTTAATGACAAAGTTGGGTCTTCTTATTTCTTATCGTATAACTTGCCCCTTTCTCTTCATAGCCCCACTGCATGGCAGCTAGACTTGAAGACCATGTGTGAGGCTGCACCAGGACAAAGCGTGTGCCAAAGACTAGAATCCTCTCCTTCCGTTTCCCAGAAGAAGAATTTGCTGATTAGCCTAGCTTGTGCTCTTGACATTTTTCCTCTTGGCCTGAGATATTTCCTAGGAGGTTCTTCAGTTTTGAATGAATGTAGATTTCTGTCTTGCTTATTCCACCCGCCACTTTACCCTAAATGCTCAGACTTGTCTGATCAGACAGCTGTGTACCAATAGGCCTGTTGAAAGGACAGACACCATTTCAGAAAAATGAGACTTCCATAGGATTCCCAACTCTTTATTTTGTCAAGTATGGCATTAAAAAAAGCAGCCAAAAATACTCTTACTACTACTGTTTATTATTTCCATTATTTCAGAAATGAAAGATATTTTCAAACTAAAAATTAAAAGTAAGAATGACATTGTTTAAAGAAAAAAATTTTCTTTTTCAAAGACATATAATTGAAATGTTATACCTATGGACACAAAAATTTAGCCGTACCTAAACCAGACTGTACATCATAATATACATATATTCACATAGTTTTCAGACATAATCTCTAGCGATGTTGATTCTAGATTGAGGATCTATAAACAGTATTTACAAAGCTCTCCAGGTGATTCTAACGCAGTCAGTCAGATTAGTATCTGGAGTATTTTTCTCTTTTTCTTTTATTTTCCTTGTTTTTTTTCATGAGGTAGTGAGAAAATCAATTGCAGATCAGTAATGGTCTATAGCCTGGCTCTTGGGACCCAGCTGGCTCAAATAAAATCTGGAACTCTAGTCATATAAGATTTCCCTGAGATGCCCATATGCTTTCTTTCTTCCCTAGAAGAAGTACCAAGTGGTAAAATGTTACACATAGGAAAATTATGAGACATTGATCCAGGTCAAGCATGACATGTGCACATTAACTGATGATGAAGGCCTGTCAATTGGTAGTGACTGCTAGAATGTCATGTTGAAATTGATGCAAAAGATGAGTCCAAGCACAGAAGCAGCAAATGTCATGATGGATTAGCAGTGTCTCTTGCAGAGTAGATGAAGGGTGTAGTGGTATATTTGCCACTTATAGTCTGGCTCCATGTAGATTTACACATAGCGGTTGAGAAAATATTAGTGGTTTTAAGTGCTCGATCATTCTCTTCATTATAGTACAATAATAGTCCATTTGCAACTGTAGTAGAATAATGCCTGAAAGTCTGTCATCTCAAGAGTCATTGTTCATTAAGAAGTCATTTAATCTGTATCCAAGTTCCATTTACTGCATTTAAATTGAGGCTATACTATTGTGTCACATCTGCGTGGCCATAAAGGTACCTTGCAGTTTATTGAATGCACATTTCATTGGATATTTGTTATATGACAGTTCCTCACAGTGAGGTTAGGGAGAAAGTATACCGTTCTTACCTGCCTAGAACTTAATCTACTGGGGGAAGTACATATTAAATGATAATTTTTAAAATGTGTACAATGCACTCCAGAAACAGAGAAGTAAAAGATTAACTCTGAATTTTAAATGAAGAAGAAAGAGAAATAGTGTATTTTAGTTGAAAAATTGATAAAAATTTAGAGTAAGTTGTTTCAAAGAAAAAGCTTTATAGAACCCAGGATGCGTTGGTGAGTATGATCACTGAATGTTTACTTCAACAAGACAACATATAACTTTATTTATAGCATATCATGGTGTTTACTTACATTTGACTAACTTATATTTATGTAGAACCCTTCCCCTCAATAGATTATAAAGTAATAAGACAACTATGAAAATAGGACTTTAGGAGAATGGTCAGAATGTTCAGATTTTAATCTTTGAACCCCTATGTGTTAACAGTGTGACCTTGGCAATTTAATTTTGAAAAATCCTTTCTAATTCCAAATCTGCAAAATGAAGTTACTATTACCAACTACCACATTACATTGCTGTGAATATTAAAGGAGGTAATATACATAAAAGTGCTTAGCACAGTGCCTGGCACTTGGTAAATGCTCAGTAAGTGTTAACTATTACTAATATTATTGTGTGGCTTTGAATTCTGATTATCTCCATGGATCACAGTAGATAAGCAGTTAACATTTGTTGTTTGTGTCGAAATTCAGGATTTTTCCCTTCTTTTCCTGATCAGTTCACCCTGGAATGTGTGCTGTGTGCCTGACACCACTCAAGACTCACTCTCATTCCCAGCAAATTCCTTACAATCTTGTCTTCTGAGTCCACTTCCACAACTCTTCAGTTCTTTCCACATACTTTCCCATGGTATTTTAGACAGAATGGAGTATGAAGCTTTACTAAAATGGCTTTAATCGTTAACAGTTTGATCACTAGGAAGGAGCAGTGATGGTGAATTTACTGGGGAGATGAAATGACACATGCAATATTTACATAATGTGAGACCAAGTAGCTGTGGATATGACAGTGTGTTCTATCACTGTATTAGTCTATTTTTGCACTGCTATAAAGAAATACCTGAGACTGGGTAATTTGTAAAGGAAGAGGTTTAATTGACTCATAGTTTCACATGGTTGGGGAGGCCTCAGGAAATTTACAATCATGGCAGAAGGCGTAGGGGAACTAAGCTCGGACCTTCTCACGTGCTGGCAGAAGAGAAAAAAAAGTGGGTGTGTGTAGGAGGAAATGTCAAACCCTTATAAAATCACCAGATCTCGTGAGAATTCACTCACTATCATGAAAACAGCATGAAAGAAACTGTCCCCATAATCCAATCACTTCCTTCCCTTGACATGTGGGGATTACAGATCTGTTGCTCAACCTGTGGGGATTACAATTTGAGATGAAATTTGGGTGGTGACACAGAGTCAGACTACATCAATCACATAATACTATATGTTCTCTTTATGATACTTAAGACAATTTTATGTAACTTTGCTTTTTATTTATCTCCACTATTAGAAATAAATTCTAACAGTGAATTTATACTCTTAGAAAATAAAATACATAAAAGAATATATTGTATTTGTTTTGTTCTTCATTGTTTCTGTAACATCTAGCAAAGTGACCCTTGCATAGTAAGTACTCAATATACATTTGTTAAAGGAAAGAAAAATAAACTAGCTGTGAAATGGACTTTATGACTGTTTTTCTTGGGGAGGTTATGATTATATTGAAGAAATTTGAATCAAAGTACTTCTTTGAATATCTGTTTTTTTTTGTTGGTTTTGGGGTGTGTGTGTGTGTGTGTGTGTGTATGTGTGTGTGTGTATTTATGATACCCAGTAATCACTTTCTATTGAACAAATTTCTGGATTTCTGAAGACTAGTTTTATAAGTGACAATATGGCCAGGTCAAAAGCTTATTTTAAAACTTGTAGTGTTTCTGGAAAATAATTTTGAGTTTAATGAAAATATCACATAAAGTATAAAGCTAAATAAAATTAATACCATATACTCCTGGAGTCCTACATCTTATCCAGATTTATATGCCAATGATTCCAGCATTTGGTACATTTTATTGCTGTATACTTTTAGTGCTATCTGACTTCATCTACATTAATGTGTTAGATAAAAAGTAAAGCAAAAAATAATAAGATATGATTCATATTAAACATTGTAGCACCACTCATTTTACCTAAATCTTGGAAGTAAAAGTTCCTGCAGGAAAGATTTCTAAGCTTTTCAAATTATATCTGTAAACAGAATAGGAGCCTCAAATAGCATTTATCTCTAAGTCTGAGTTATAACTTACTTCATTGCTCCCTAAACACCAAATTTTCCATTATAGATATAGGACATATGCTCTTTCAGCTCAGTCTGCCATGGAGCTCAAGTGTGGCACATTTATACCGGCAGCTTTTTGGGGAGAAAAAAATAGCATGGGGAGCAGTGAAATCTCCCAGTAGATGAGGTTCGTGATACAAATGTTGAGGGTCTCAGATTTCAGAAAGTAATAATTCCGCTCATTTTTATTAGAAGAAGGACACACAAGCATAGCAACGTGTAGTAAATCAGCATCTCTGCCTCTGTACCAGCATTTATAATCAGCATTAATGGTGGCAACTGTCATGGGGATTACGGCTGCTTTATTTCAAGGGAGTCTAAGATGCAGAGCATAGCACAAGTGTTTTATAAACATATATTTTTATAGTCAGCCATTTGGGTTTGGAGCGATGACAAACAATCCCTAGGGGGACTTAAAGAGGGAGAGGGAAGTAATGAAGGCAGAAAGGAGGTGGGGAAAATGGTTTCATTTATTGGATGTAGAAATTTGGATGTTAGTTACAGTCCACATTGCTGTAAGCTATGTTGAGATAACCTAAGTTGCCAAAATTATTACATTGATCAGCTATCCTGGGATTGAAAAAGCCACATTCTGACCAGGGCCATGTGACGTTTAGTTCCCATTACAAATCAGTGTGGGCCTCCAGAGTGTAGTTGGTTTAACTATGTTTGTGATTATTTTGTGAAAGATAAAATCCCCTATCTGACGCTTCCCAGAACTTCCAGCTCTTATGTGAGGTTTACAAAGTCATAGAAAGGAGATAATCTCTACCATCTTTTTTCTAGTGTATTCTGTATGTTTGATAAGGTGAGCTAATGTATACGGCTATGGCCCAAAAGGCACCCAAAGCAAACTGTGCTCCTATTGAATAGTCACAGTACCATTAGATAAAAAGGAAGCTTTCAGACAGCATCTGACTTAAAAACATTTTATAGATGGATCCGGATATAAAAAGAAAGCATAAACATTTCTGTCCTATTCTTATCTTGTCTTACTATTAGACTTGCAGCTATAGAAGCCATTATGATAATGTGAGCTTAGAAAATTTGTTGGTGCAGAAATTGAGGAAAGAAAAACTGCATGGAGGATCTGACCTTCAGCCTTATATAGCTGTTTTTTGTTGTTGTTGTTTATTTTTTGGTTTTTTTTTTTTTTGTTTTTTTTTTGTTTTTTGTTTTTTGACAGTGTCTCACTCCCATTACCTAGGCTGGAGTGCAGTGGTGTGATCTCGGCTCACCACACCCTCAACCTCCTGGGCTTAAGCAGCCCCCCAACCTCAGCCTCCCAAGTAGGTGGGACTGCAGGTATGCACCACCATGCCTGGCTAATTTGTTTATATAGAGATGGGTCTCCCCATGTTTCCCAGGCTGATTTCAACCCCCTGGGCTCAAGTGGTCCACTTTCCTTGGCCTCCCAAAGTGCTGGGATTAGAGCCATGAGTCACTGTGCCCAGTTATATAGCTATCTTTATAGTAAAACTCTTGGCCTTAAAAACTTTTGTTTTTCCTTCATTCCCACATTGCCTGAAAATTTCTTGTGTTTATTTATTTATTCATTAACAAATACTTAGTATTTTGTGTGCCAAGAGCTCTACTAGATTTTTAGGTACTCATGAGTGAACGAGATGTAAACAGTTTCTGTTCTCACGTAATTCAGGTGGAGGTGACATAATTGGACAGACAAGGGGGAGCTAAGTGCTGGAAAAACATGTGGCAAGAACAACTCACTCAGTCTAGAGAGATCAGAGAGGGCTTCCAAGATGAAGCCAATAACTAAAGAATGAATAGGAGTTACATTTCACATCAAATGGCTTTCATAAGATAATGTATATGAAATAATTTGTAAGTTGCAAAGCATTATGCAAAAAGTATATTTTATTATTGGTCTTCTTGTAATCAGGTAATCTTAAAATAACTAATATGCAGGGATAAGTATTGTGGTAGCAATACCAATACTGTTATTGGGATAGAAAGCATCTCATTTGCAGCTACATTTTCCACATTCAGGTAAAAGACATAATTTCTACAACTAGTGTTCTATAATCCTTTGAAAACCTGGCTTACTTAAATTTGGAGACACAGCTAGCTAGACTTTTACCATTAAGAGAGGCTAGATAAACAGCTTCTGTACTGGAGTGGATCCAAGGATATTACCAAGAATGACCATCGCTTGCCTGCTGCTGATCCTGGGGAAGGTGATTTTAGTGTGATAGGGAGTCAGAAAACCTGGGTTCTTATTCTGACATATCAATTAAATAGGCAAATGGCTAAAGACAAGTCACTTAATTTCATTTGGTCACATTTTCCTCATCTGTGAAATGGTGATCTCTAAAGGACTAAATAATCTATCATTGACTTTCCAGGGCAGCTTCATGCTAATGTTGTCCCCAAATCATTTGCTGGCAACTGCTTTCTTGATTTCCTATTAAGAAACAGGAAGAGGAGACGGGGTGCCGTGGCTCACGTCTCTAATCCCAGCACTCTGGGAGCCTGAGGCGGACAGATCACGAGGTCAGGAGTTTCAGACAAGCCTGGTCAAGGTGAAACCCCGTCTCTACTAAACATACAAAAATTGGCCAGGCCTGGTGGCAGGCACCTGTAATCCGAGCTACTCAGGAGGCTGCAGCAGGCGAATTGCTTGAATCTGGGAGGCGGAGGTTGCAGTGAGCCAAGATTGCACCACTGCACTACAGCCTGGGCAACAGAGGAAGACTCTATCTCAAAAAAAAAGAAAAGAAATAGGGAGAGAATTAGAAACAGAAATATAATATGTCTATTAGGAACATATTCTAGTGTATATGTGCACCAGTATGTATAAATGTGGACTGTCAAATTGCTAAATTACAAATATCTTCAGAAGGAAAAATGTTCTAAAAAATGTCAATGCACCATTTTCCTCCTTTTACATATTTATTTTAACAATTCCTTTTGTTCCAGATGCAGGTAAGAATATTTTCAGAAGGAACTAATATGTAGCATACGTAAGAATATATGTGAACTGAAGCTCATATAATACAAGACTGTTGAATTTAATGCATAGTAATGTTGATGTATATCAGTGACCAAAATAGATCACAAATACTTTATATAATGGAAAGCAATGGTAGGTAAATGTCGATTGACATTTTAGCTATCCGATGAGAATGAGGATGTTCCAATGTTCTATTGGCACAATTCAGAGCTTTCTCCTTAAAGTTAGACTATTGGTCTACATTTTCACTTACAAAACTATCTCAGATAATAGCAGCACCACAGAGAAGGAATACAAATAAGTCTTAAAACAAAACAAAGCAAAACAAAGCTGTTGTTCATATTCTATCAAACTACAGAGATATTCACAGATGCTGAAACAGTATATATATTTTTTATTTTTTAGGAAAGAAAGTCTTGCTATGTTGCCCAGACTGGTCTCGAACTCCAGGACTCAAGAGACCCTCACATAGCTGAGACTACCACTTGTTCCACCGCACCTGAAACAATAACTTCGACAATATGTTCTTTTCCGAAATTTAATGGTGACATTGTCCCCTATCTGTCTTCTTGTGTGTCCACAGTCATCACTTTCAGTTTAGAGGACAGTGGAACATGTGAGAGAACACACCAAGACAGATGCCTGACCAACGAGCTAACACAAAGAAGATTTGTGTAATATTTTCCTTATGAAAGCTGATTTCTGGGCTTTATCTGTCCTGGCAAAGAGAATCAGACTGCTGGATGACATTTATATTTATTAAAATTGAGCAAACAGCATTCATAAGTTGATGCATATGCCGCTGATGCATCCGTGTAAAACAAATAAACAGTAAGTCAGAGAACAGGCTGTAAAAGCAACAGCAAAAAATCCTTCATGGCCCTTACTTTCCTATGGCAATCAAACAACAAGCTGATGCCAACTGTCGCCTCTCTGGATTTATGAAAATCCTTAGGGGAGGAAAGAAATCACACATTTTTCTCTCTTCACTTACTCTTGTGCTAGTACTGTCAACATTTGCCTTTGATTCTGTATTATTGGCCTTATTTTTATTACTTTTTACTATTGGCAAAGAATATTATCAATACTGATCATAGAAATTAAATAGGTACTTGTATATTGTTTTGGTAATATAGAACTTTTTGTCATTCATTTTTCAGTGGAGAAAAATAAGATGTTCTTGTTTACTGGCTATTGATATTAAGTCCATGCCTTAAAACACACACACACGCGTGCACACACACACACACGTGCACACACACAGCAGAAAACCGAACATTAGGGTTCAGGATACCAGGCTCAGTGATGTCTTTCAGTACAAGTATCCCTGAGGTGGAGACCATACTAGGCTGCCTCGATCTGCATTTTTCAGAAATTGATGGCTCACTTTTGCATCCTTCTGCAGGAATTTTCCTGTTTAGGCCAAAGAATACCTCCTTACCTTAGTTGTTGACCCCTTTTCAGGGGAAGCCCTAATCTATGACTGGTCAGTGGGAGAAGTACAAACACCCTTTAAAGGGTGGTGACTGCCTTGCTCTTCCGGAGGGCCCTGTTTACTCTTGTCTTTGTGTTTCTTTACAAAATATTTTCTTTTCTTTCTGTACAATTCTATCACTTCTAAAATATTTAACTCAGCTTCTATCTCTTTCATGAAGTTTTCTTTTTTAAAAAAATTTGACTTTTAACTTCAGGGGTACAAATGCAGGTTTGTTATATAGGTAAACTTGTGTCATGGAGGTTTTGTCCATAAGTGTTTTGTACAGAGGTTTTGTACAGAGTGTTTTGTCACTTAGGTATTAAGCCTAGTACCCATTAGTTCTTTTTCCTGATCCTCTTCCTCCTCCTACCCTCCACCGTCCAATAGGCCCCCATGTCTATTATTCCTCTCTATGTGTCCATGTGTTCTTATCATTTAGCTCACACGTATAAGTGAGAACATGTGGCATTTAGTTTTCGGCTCCTGCGTTAGTTTTCTAAGGATAATGGCCTCCAGCTCCATCCATGTTCTGGGAAATGACATGATCTTGTTCTTTTTCATGGCTGCAAAGTATTCCATGGTATATATGTACTGCATTTCCTTTATCCAGTCTACCATTGATGGACATTTAGGTTTATTCCATGTCTTTGCTATTGTGAACAGTGTTGCAATGAACATGCATGTGGATGTGCCTTTATGATAGAACAATTTCTATTCCTTTGAGTATATACCCAGTAATGGGACTGCTTGGTGAAATCGTATTTCTGCTTTTAGGTCTTTGAGGAATTACCATACTGTCTTCCACAATGGTTGAAGTAATTTACACTTCCACTAACAGTGTAGAAGTATTCCTTTTTCTCAACAATCTTGCTAGCTCCGGTCTTTTTTTTTTTTTTTTTTTTTTTTAATTTTTAAAATAGCCATTCTGACTGGCATGAAATGGTATCTCATTGTGGTTTTCATTTGCATTTCTTTAATGATCAGTGATGCTCAACATTTTTTCATATGATTGTTGGCCGCATGTATGTCTTCTTTTGAAAGTTTCTGTTCATGTCCTTTGCCCATTTTTTAATGGAGTAATTTTTCTCTTGTAAATTTTTTGAAGTTCCTTATACATATTTAGACCTTTGTCAGATGCGTGTTTTGCAAAAATTTCTCCCATTCTGTAGGTTGTCTGTTGAGTCTGTTGATAGTTTACTTTGCTGTGCAGAAGCTCTTTAGTTTAATTAGATCCCGTTTGTCAATTTTTACTTTTGTTGCATTTGCTTTTGGTGTCTTTGTCATAAAATCTTTGTCTGTTTCTATGTCCAGAATAGTATTGTCTAGGTTGTCTTCCTGGGTTTACATAGTTTTGGATTTTACATTTAAGTCTTTAATCCATTTTGAGTTAATTTCTGTATATGCTGTAAGGAAGGGGCTCAGTTTCAATCTTGTGCATATGGCTAGTCAGTTATCCCAGCACCATCTATTGAATAGGGAATCCTTTTCCCATTGCTAGTTTTTGTCAGGTGTGTTGAAGATCAGATAGTTTCAGATGTGTGTCCTTATTTCTGGATTCTCTATCCTGTTCCATTGATCTATGTGTCTGTTTTTGTCCCTGTAGTACCATGCTGTTTTGGTTACTATAGCCCTGTAGTGTAGAAGTTTCCTTTGACAACTCTAACACACACTGATTTCTTACTTCCTATTATATGTATAGTATCCAATCGCCTACATTTGTTTAAATGCTTTTCAGTATACAAAGTATCTTCACATATCTACTCTGATCGAACTTTTAAAACCACTCCCTGGTTTGGTAAAAAAAAGAATGGTTATTTTTTTATTCCCACTTTACAGTAGAGAAGCCCAGTGGTGAGAAAGAATGAGTATTTGCCCAGGTCATCTTGCTGCATATGGCGGGCCTAGGATTCAAATCTGTGTGTGATAGCTCCACACTCAGTGTTCTTGCTGCTTAACAGTGCTGCCTTCTCAGGGTACATTTATTGCTGTGTCACTTACTTAAATTATATACACAGTGTTGATTTGGGCTTCTTGTTTGTCACTGTAAAATTTCCCCTCTATATCCAAAAGATATAGTTAGACGTTCATGTTCTTTGACTCATGGTTCTGCTGAGAATATTGGCATTTCTGGTTTAGAAGAAACATTTGTTGGGTCCCTGGAACATACCTTCACCCCATTTTTCAAAAGCACAGAGGGTCCGCAGGAAGGTACAATTGGTACAATGTCTACATTATTTGGGTGATAGATACACTAAAAGTGTAGACTTAACCATTATGCAATATAGACATGTAACAAAATTGCATTTGTACCCCTTAAATTCCTATGAATAAAATCAAAACATTTTATGAGGTGGATTTAGAAAAGTCGCACTTCTATCCCTGGGTTCTCTTTCCTGTTCCCCCTCTATCACTATGAATAACAATATTTAATAAGTTTTTATTTTTATAAATATAAGCAAATAAACACACATATTCTCACATAAAGAAAACAATATTCATACTCTTTTGCACTTTGTTTTTTCACTTACTGTGTCTAGGAGATAATTTTATATTCACATATAGGAATCTATTTTATTCTTGTTTTTATTGCATAGTATTCTATTGTGTGAATGCATTAGTTTATTGAGCTGGTTCCTTGCTGATAGATACTTTGGTTATTTGTAAACTTTTGCTATTATACATATTTTTGCAATAAATAACCTTATTCACAAATTATTTCACATTTTTCTTTCAGTGCATATATAAGATAAATTTCTAGAAGTAGAAACGTCAAAAAGTATATGCATCTGCAGTTTTTCTATATGTTGTCAAATTATCATCTCAGTGGTTGTTTCAGTTTGCATTCCTATCAAAATTTATGAGTTTCCATTCCTAACATTCTCCCTAATATGTATTATAATGAAGCTTTTAGATTTTGCCAATCTAATAGGTGAGTGGTATTTTCTTATAGTTTTGCTTTTAATTTCTCTTATTAAGTTAGATTGACCATTTTTTGTTGTTTTTAAGAGTCATTTAAAATTCTTGTTCTGTGAACTACCTTTGTATCTTTTGCCTATACTTCTGTTGAATTACAGGTCTTTTTCTATGGGAGTTTTTGGAGCTCTTTTGTTATTAGTTATTCTGACCCTGTGATATAAGTTACAAATAATTTCTCCAAGTTTTAAATTTACACTTTGACTTTGTTTACAATGCTTTTGCTGAGAAGAATACTTTTTAACAATTAGTCAGTGGTTTATTCTTTTTTCTTGAATTACAACTAGATATTGAAGTAGTTGGGAAGGTTTCCCTAATCCTGGATTGAAAAAGGCATTCATCCATTTCTTTTTCCACTTTATAAAAATGTTATGTTTTATATTTGATCCTTTTGAAATTTAACCTGGTGTGTGATGTGAGGTGCAAATTCAATTTTATCATTAGCCAAAGGGCTTTTCAGGTATCGTCAAACAAATTATTTAAAAGTTTACCAGATACTTTTTAGTCACACTAGAAATTTACGAGGTTCTTTTCTTTTCTTTCTTTCTTTCTTTGCTTTTTTTTTTTGAGATGGAGTCTTGCTCTGTCACGATCTCGGCCCACTGCAACCTCTGACTCCCTGGTTCAAGCCATTCTCCTGCCTCAGCCTCCCAAGTAACTGGGATTACAGGCATGTGACACCACGCCCAGCTAATTTTTGTATTTTTAGTAGAGACGGGATTTCACTGTGTTGGCCAGGATGGTCTTGATCTCCTGACTACATGATCTGCCTGGCTCAGCCTCCCAAAGTGCTGGGATTACAGAAATTTACCAGGTATTTCTAGTGACATTACAGTTTGAGAATATAGGTTATAAGGATATGAAAGCCATTTTAGAAGAGTGAAACACTCTGGCATATATATGCAAGCTTTCCAGATATAGGTAATAAATTTGCATACCAAAACTTTAAAAAGTCAAGAATGATATTTTTGAGATAAACATTAATGCAGATGTATCTGGTGCATAAATTTATTATTTTTCAAACCTTTTCTAACTTCCCCTCAAACTTCTCATTCAAAACTTGGCAACTTAAAGTTTCCTGAAGAGTAATATTCCTCTAGTTTTATTAAAGAAAAGTAAAGAACTGGTTTGTCATAATATAAATTTTGGTTCTCTAGATATTCTATTACAAATTTTTTAGCGAAAGGAGATTAATACTAATGTAACAAAGAAATACCTGGAGACTTCTCAAGGTGAAAAATCAGAACAAACATGTTTTTTAAAAATAGCAATTAAATATAAATACAATGTTGTTGCTGATTACATTGCTTCATTATGTGGTTTAGAGCAAAGCTGGTTTCATCTGCCTCTTCAGAAAATCAGCATGACCAAGGGCAGTTAGAGTCAAATAAAAATCATTTTTTTCCAATTCTTGTATTTTGTAAGGGTAAAATTTTGTTCATATCAATGTCCTCTAGCCAAAGACCATTAGGAGCACACCTGTAGCTGAATGATTTGGATGTATGCTCATTGTAGTGAAGGAAGGAGGCAGACAATACACCTGGCTATGAGAAACTGCAGGGAATCTCAAGAAGAGTGTTAGAAAGGGCTTGTTACAGGACTTTGATTTTTGTTACAATTTAGGGGAGCATTTAACAATGTGGGCTTTGTTCTGGATTGGATGCTGTGTATGTGGGGATAATTCTATGATTGTCTTAATAAATCTTATTGAAAGGAAGGGAAAACTAGAGTGGGGCCAAAGTTATAGCAACACCCACTTATATTACCCAAGACAGAGATGTTTGGTATTTTTTTCTAGTGTGGACAATGTTGACGTTATTTTCTTTGTTGTCTGTGTTCAGACATGATTACAAAGTGGTCTTGTTTTCATCTTGATCCATTATGATCATAGAAATGCCTGGTTGATGTTGGTGTTCAGTGAGAAAGTGGTTTCTAACAGGAGAACATCATGGCCCAGCTGTGTGTACCAGGACAGTTTCCAGGTGTCAGGACTGCTTTTTTCACTCCAAATACTACAGTACTTTTCCTTTTTTGTTCAATTTGTACACAACAAATTATATCTGTATTTACCAGGGTAACAGAGTTCCAACTGCTGTAGCAAACCATTCCAAAATTTCAATTGCCCAAGACAATAATTGTTTCTCATGCACACGAAATCTAATGCAAATATCTCTTATTGGGGCAACCTTCAGGTTTGTCCATCTAGTGGTCTGCATGTGCCCGTGCTCTATATATGACTCCCCAATTTACCACAGGTGGAACACAGAAAGTGGAGAAAGCACATCGGATAATTAAATACCTTGCTGCAGATGCAGAGGTGATGAATTCACATTCCTTATATTCCATTGGCCAGAATTAGTCACATGACCCCACACAGATGTGAGGGGATGTATTAGTAAGGATTTTCTACAGAAACAGAACCAACAGTATGTGTATGTGTATATATACACGTGTGTGTGTGTGTGTTTACATATATAAAGAGAGGTTTGTTTTAAGGAATTGGCTCATACAATTGTGGATGTGCAAATCCAAGATCTGCATGGTGGGACATCAGGTTGGAGATCCAAGTAAAAGTTGGATTCAAGTCTGAAGGCCATGTGCCTGGCAGAATGTCCTTTTGCTTGGGGAAGGTCAGTCTTTTGTTCTATTCAAGCCTTCACTTACTTGGATGAAGCCCACCTATGTTATGGAGTGTAGTCTACTTTATTTCAAGCACATACATTTAAATGTTAATCTCATCCAAAGGCAGCTTTACAGACACATCCAGAATAATGTTTGACCAGATATCTGGGTATCATGGCCCAGTCAAGTTATCACATAAAATTCACCATCATATATAATGTTTGTGAATCCTGTGTGAGTTATTTCTCAAACCACTTGGTGTTCGTTATTTGGAGCATGAGTCTTTGGTCATGGGCCAGCTTTTGTCCAAAACACTTATTTTACTAACATACATGTTTTTAGTAAAATGCATATTTTATAAGCACATACTCATTCATATATGTTTTAACTCATGCAACCATTTTACATCTATCTAGCACTTACAGTTTTATATTTTGTGTTATATGTGAGATTGGAATTGTCATTTCCATTTTATAGATGAAGAAAACAAAACTAAGGTGATGTATAGATGGTACCATGGTAAAAAAGTGAAAGACCCAAGTCTAGATGTTAAATCTCTTTTTTTTTTTTCATCCACCACAGACACAAACAGAACAAAACAAATCAAATTAAATTAAACAAAGCATTGTTGGAATTGCTATGAAGAGAGGAAGATTTGAACTTAAATCATCTAATCAGGAAGATGTATAGTCTTTCATATTCTTAAACAATGAGGATAAAAATGGCATAATTTTTCAGTAGTTATAAATTGAATTACAATATTATGCAGCATTTAGGTTTTCTGTAGTGTGTTAAAAGGTAACAAGGTGGCATGATGTTGTGTGTTAGTTATATTAATGGACTTAATAATAGTTAATGGTATAAAAATAATTCTTTGCATGTCCTTAAAGTCCTTAAAATCCCACTAGCCTGTGACTTACAGGAGGGCATACTTGTTAACAAACCCAGTGGACTTGCAGGCTCTCTTAAGAAAGCGCTACAAAACTGCCCACTGCTGCACTCAAGAACCAGAGGCAGGATTACGTTGATGATTTCTAGGTTGCTTTCTAAGATACTGCCAAGGCATTATGCAGCATGCTGAAACCATCTCTGGAAAATTATAATCTTCATGGCTGTTTCAAACATACATGTTATATATGGTCAATAGTTACAACACAATCTGAATTCATGGTGAGAATTCTTTCTAACTGCTTTAAAGACGCCATGTTTCTGATGTATAGGAGGATAATGCGAGTGAATCAGGAACATGCTAGCCAGAGAGAAACTGGTTCAAAATGACTCCATAGGCCATTTTGGGGAAAGGCATATTTATTAATGATGACAGAAATTAAAACCGCTTCCTCCAATTGTACCACTCTCCTTCTTTATATTCATCCTTTACTGGAAAGACCAAAACGGAGGCAATTGAGAAACAATTTTTCTGACTTTAGTAAGAAACAGGTGTTGAATTATCAGCCCTACTTTTTCCTGTATCTGAACTGACATTCCGTCTATGGGAGGGAAGGAGACAGGAAACCGTGGAGCTGATGAGAAGAATGAAGCAGGTGCCAGCATCTCAGAGCTGTGGAGGACGTCAGGCTTGTTGGATGGTTGCAAGTGTGTGAACTATGATGCATCCAAAATTCCCCAGATTGCTCTCTCTCTCCCTAGTCTTTTCTATTGATTCATGCTTGTTCTGTATTTATATCTGCTGTTAAGAATGACACAGAGACAAAGGAGACTGTGGGCAGAATCAGTACTTGGGATAAAAAAAGCTTTGCATTATTTTCTTGGTTGTCAAGTTTCACTGATTCAGAACAACTGGCGATTCCTCTCTCTATAGCTTTAATTATGTTTGCTGTCAGAGACATAAGCCACAGGAAGGGACAGGACAGCAACTTTATTTTAAGCTGGACTGAGGATCACTAAATCTCTCCAATTCTTATCAGCTCTAGAATTATAGTTTTTCTCTAAGAAATACTATATACTTAAAGGTTTTTAGAAAATATCTCTTTTGAGTTAAAGCAATCATTTTAATCTTAGAGCATTACTCAGAGTGGGACTAGAACTTTAATAAACAGGTAGCATTTTAAAAACATACACAATGAGGATTTACTATTATGATGTAAAGTCCATGAATTAAAAACCACTGAGCATTGCAAAAAGTAAAAATATATGTTGAACATTTTATTCATACATATCATGAAGTAGACTTTAAGCCACTTCTATTTAATACTTACCAGGAAATCATTTCCTTATGCATGGAAATCCCACTGTACTTCAAAGGATTTGCTCAAATAGATAATGTATGATAAGGATATTTTCAAAATGCCTAATTTCTTTTTCTGATGTAAGGTTAAGATGAATGTTCATATTCTCTGTTCAACATTTTATTCTTATTAAGCAAAGGACTTAATAAAATGATTGTGAGATTTAGATGGCTTTTCTAAAAAATTAAGTTATTTTTCTTTATATTTGATTATGTTAACCAATTGATCAGATATGAAGTTAAGTATTGATTGATTCGGAAAAGATGCTGTGATCCAATTAGATGCCAACTGATACGAATAATTGTGCATTCAATTTGATTTCAAACCTTTTTTTCCTATTTGATGGTTTCATTGATACATAGGAGATTCTCATGCATATTTTCATTACCTAATGTGACAATTTTATGTGCCAACTTCACCGGGCCCTGGGAAGCCCAGATATCTGATTAAACATTATTTCTGGGTATGTGTGAGAGTGTTTTTGGAAAGGATGAGCATTTGAAGTGGTAGACTGAGTAAACCAGATGGCCATCCATAATGTGGATGGGTGTCATCCAATCCTTTGAGGGCCTAAATAGAATAAAAGAGCAGAGGAAGACTAGGTTTGCTCTCTCTTTGCCTGACTCATGACTGCATGAGCTGGGACACTGGTCTTCTCTTACACTTGGTACTCCTGGTTCTTAGGCCTTCAGGCTCAGCATGGACTCTACACCATGACCCTCCAGTTTTCAGGCCTTTGACCTACACTACTGGCTTTTCTGGGTTTCCAGCTTGTGTACAGTAGATCACAGGACTTCTCAGCTTCTATAATCGCATGAGCCATTACCTTATAATAAATATCTGTTTATCTATCTATCTATCTATCTATCTATCTATCTATCTATCTATCATCTATCTATCCCTATCATTGATCTATTTTCTATTGGCTCTGTTTCTCCAGCGAACCCTGACTAATACACCTAGTAAGAGAACTTATCATTACTTTGCCCACCACTCATTCCTGAAGAGGTATTACTTGGCTTTGTTCAAGGGGAATATCATATAGAAGGATTTAATGTCATATCGAATCATTGTATTTTCTTCTGAAACATAAACCTTATTTTGTTAAGCAGAAAGCCATATTCAAAATGGAACAAGAAGTCAGTGTGGCTTGAATAGAATAAGTCACTGGGGTTGGATTATACTAGGCATTCAGGCCATCATAAAGAGTTTGAAATTTCTTTGAATAAGCTGAGAAGAGAGAAGACATTGGTAGGTCTTAAGTAAGAAAGTGAAATAATCTGATTAAAAATAATGTTCACTCTGGTTACTGTGCAGAAAATTGCCGGAAGTGAAGCAACAGTGGAATCTCGGAGAGGCAATAGGAGGTTCCTAGAAGAACCTAAAAGTTGTGAAGGTGGCTATGTGGTAAGATATGGTAGATTGGGGTATCTTTAAAGGTGGAACTCTTAAGACTTACTGATGGATTAGATGTAGGGTGCAAAGGCAAGAGAATAAGGTTTTGAACGTGAGCCAAATAAATGGGAAATGGTACTATTTTATTGTTCATAAACCTAGGCTAGGCTGGGCGTGGTGGCTCACACCTCTAATCCTAGCATTTTGGGAGGCCAAGGGGGGAGGATTGCCTGAGCTCAGGAGTTCAAGACCAACCTGGGCAACACAGTGAAACCCTGTCTCTACTAAAAAAAAAAAAAAAAATTAGCCGGATATGTCAGCGTGTGCCTGTAGTCCCAGCTACTTGGGAGGCTGAGGCAGGATAATTGCTTGAACCCGGAAGGTGGAGGTTGCAGTGAGCCGAGATCGTGCCACTGCACTCCAGCCTGGGCTACAGACATAACTCTGTCTCAAAATAAAGAAATAAATAAAGCTTCTTCTCCGAGAATACACCAAATGTCGGATGGCGCCGCTGCAGCGGGGGGGCCCTGAGACCCTGGTGGCCCTGGGATGGGGAACCGCGGTGGCTTCCGCGGAGGTTTCGGCAGTGGCATCCGGGGCCGGGATCGCGGCAGTGGACCGGGCCGGGACCGAGGCCGCGGAGCTCGCGGAGGCAAGGCGGAGGATAAAGAGTGGATGCCCGTCACCAATCTGGGCCGCTTGGTCAAGGACATGAAGATCAAGTCCCTGGAGGAAATCTACCTCTTCTCTCTGCCCATTAAGGAATCTGAGATCATTGACTTTTTCTTGGGGGCCTCTCTCAAAGACTAGGTTTTGAAGATTATGCCGGTGCAGAAGCAGACCCGTGCTGGCCAGCGCACCAGGTTCAAGGCGTTTGTTGCTATGGGGGACTACAATGGCCGCGTCGGCCTGGGTGTTAAGTGCTCCAAGGAGGTGGCCACCGCCATCCGTGGGGCTATCATCCTGGCCAAACTCTCCATTGTCCCGGTGCGCAGAGGCTACTGGGGGAACAAGATCGGCAAGCCCCACACCGTCCCTTGCAAGGTGACAGGCCGCTGCGGCTCTGTGCTGGTGCGCCTCATCCCTGCACCCAGGGGAACTGGCATCGTCTCAGCGCCTGTGCCCAAGAAGCTGCTCATGATGGCTGGTATTGATAACCGCTACACCTCAGACCGGGGCTGCACTGCCACCCTGGGCAACTTCGCCAAGGCCACCTTTGATGCCATCTCTAAGACCTACAGATACCTGACCCCTGACCTCAGGAAGGAGACTGTGTTTACCAAGTCTCCCTATCAGGAATTCACTGACCACCTTGTCAAGACCCACACCAGAGTCTCCGTGCAGTGGACCCAGGCTCCAGCCGTGGCTACAACATACGGTTTTTATACAAGAAAAATAAAGTGAATTAAGCCTGTTACAAAAAAAAGAAAGAAAGAAAAGAAATAAATAAACCTAGGCTAAAAATTTAATTGACTTAAATTATTAAAATATACAAAATATAACATTTTTTACTTATTACTATTAATTTAAAAACCAAGTAGGTGTGTACAATGTGTAGTCAATTAATTATTCTGCATTGCCATTAAAAGTCTATCAATAGAACTTCATGATTAAAAGATGACTTGAGCTGTATAAAACTACCATTTTTTAAATAATACCTTGTTGATGATACAGTTAGGGCAGATTCCTGGGAAGATGGGTAATAGAACTTACTTAGATGACATTATCAACTCCATTTATATCCTCTACTGACTTTATACTACCCTTTCTGGGACTCTTACATAACCAGCTATGCTTCAAACAGGATCTTGCTAATCTTGTGTTATTCTTTCTCTGATTCAACCTAAGAAAGGGCAGCTTTCTATTGCATCTCAGTATTTCCTACCTGACACTGAGCATGACCAAAAATTGAAACAAAATTAGAGGCATTGCAGTGTCCTCTCTCCCTCCCTGTATTCTTAGCTAGCTCTTTTCTTCAAAGAACTAAAATAAAAAGGTGACATATCTCTGATGTTAAATAACAAATTCAGCTAAGTTCTGAATCCCTAAATTGGTTAATTTTCGTTTCTGTCCTCCAGTTTTACTTTTCAGTGAAAGAAAGACGACACAATATGTCTGGTACTATGTGTTCTCTTTTATGCTTTCCCCAGATAATGAACAGTAAGTGGCTCATCTGATTGTGATAAAGATGGTATACATTGCCTTGTAGTCTAAACATTGATGTGCAGAGCTGTAATCACATCTGACTGGTGGGCAGATCAGTTGTCTTTGTCTTCAATCTCTCTTGTTGTATTGCTGTGAAGTGCTGTCACAATGACTGATAGAGGGGTTGAAGCTGTAAATTCAGGAGAATGATTCAGTTATACAAGCAGAAAGGGTATCTTTCTTGTAGAGAAATCCTTATGCGTAAGTAGAATAGAAAACTACCCACATGTGAGTGATTTCAGGGTGTAAGGGAAGACAGCTTCACTGCATTCCAAAACGTCTTTCTTACTCCCTTGAGGATGCCAGATACTACGCAGATATAGTCTTTAACTCAAACCTAAGTAAAGATGCAGACAACTTGAACGGGTACCACACTAAGATGGGAATACTTGTGAATAAGATCACAAGCCCACCAGACACTTGCAGCTGGGGAAGTGAAATTGCTAGTAGAGCAGGGGAAGACTGCATAGAAGAAGACAAAATTGCCTACATCACAATTTTGTCTTAAGTTGATCATATATTTTTTCTCTAAATGTGATAGGTTTCCCTATGAGTTAACTTAGCTGTGTGTACGCATTTGTGGTTTCTATGTCATTTTTTAAAGTTGTGTGATATAAACTAGTAAAAATTATTAGAAATATATATCTAAATATTAACTCTTGTGTATTACCATCAATTTATCTGTTTCTTGCATGCTTTCTGTTAAGGAGAAGTACTACTAAAGATAGTTGAGTGGTGTATCTTACCAACATTTGACAAAAGTGCTGCCTAGCTAGGTCTGACTGTGTTTGCAACTTCATAAAAATCGACTTGACAAAACCATGACACAGGATCATGTGAATTTTAGAAGGCAAATTACATTCATTGACCTTTTTCTCCAGACTTATTTCAACACAGAAGCAGCTTGAACTGATGAAACCAGTTGGTTGAGAGATATATGCTTTATTTTCAGATGCATAATTTCTATTTCTACCTTCAACATTTTTCATCTTATTTGAAGAAGGAGAAAAATACCTGCTACTCCATGTCTTACAGTAATGTTATAATAATCAAGCAGATTGTTAAAAGTTTATGCAAAGTGGTAAGGAGCTTAGCAGGACTCTCCTTAGCAAGCAATACTCTAATTGGTGAAAATTATAAAAAGCAAACATCTAAAGTCTTTAAATTTATCCTGGAGGCATAGAGAGAATGGAGAAACATTTATTCAAGAAAACTTACTAAATCTCTTTTAGAACAGAAAGAGTTGGGATTTGAGTCATGGTTCCCTCCCTTACACTACTCCCCCCTCCACACCAGCTCTGTGATACTGAAATTCCCTCAGGTGTATACAGTCAAGAAGGCAAGGGACTCACTCTGCAACTCCTAGTCTGGCGCTACAGTTTCATCTCTAGTGGGGAAGGCTGCTGTTTCTGATTCCTTCCAGCCCCATGTTGCAGGTAGATGCACTGAGAGGATTGGGTCTCTTTTCCCCCACCTAGCCACCACTCATAGGGAAGAAGCTGTAGTCCAACATCATCCTAATATTGTTAAGAAAATGCAAGACTTCAAGAATAGCCAAACAATCTTGAACAGGAATATGGGAGTATTTATACTTTCTGACTTCAAATTTTACCACAAAACTGCAATAATCAAGATACTGTGGTACTGGCATAAGGGTAGGCATATAGATCAGTGGAATCTAACTGAGAGTCCAGACATAAACCTTCATATTTATGATCAGTTGATTTTTGATAAGGGTATCAAGACAATGGAGGAAAGAGTAATCTTTAAGCAAATAGGGTTGGGAAAGTGGATATCCACATGCAGAAGAATAAAGTGGAACCCTTATCTCACACCAAACACAAAATAACACAAAATGGATTATAGACCTAAATTCAAGAACAAAGTTTTAACACTCTCAGAAGAAATGACATACAAATAAATCTTCATGAGTTTGGGGTAAATATAACACCAAAAGCACAAACAACAACAACAACAACAAAAACCAAATAAATTGGGACTACCTCAAAGTTGAACTCTTTTGTGCTGAAAATGATGTCGTCAAGAAAGTGAAAAGATAATCTACAGAAAGGGGTAAGATATTTGCATGTTATATCTGATAAGAGATTTGCATACAGCATATATAGAGCTCTTATAACCCAAAGGATCCAACAACCTAATTGAGAAATGGGTATAGTGTCAGAATAGACATTTCTCTAAAGAAGATACATAAATTCCCATTAACTGCTTGAAACAGTACTGTAACATTATTAGTCATTAGAGAAATGTACATTAAAACCTCAATGAGAAAAAGCTTCATTCTCAATAGATGACTCTAATAAAAAGACAGTAATAAGTATAGGTGAGAATGTGGAGAAACTGGAACCCTCACTCGTTGCTGATGGGAATTTAAAATAATAGTGCTGTGACTTTAGAAAAAGTTTGACATTTACTCAAAATATTAAGCATGGAGTTACCACATGATCTAGTACTTCCATTTTTAAGTTTCCACCCAAGATAAATAAAACATATATCCATAGAAAACCATGTACATAAATGTTCATGGAAGCATTATTTATAATAGCCAAAAAGTGATAATAGTCCAAATGTCCATTCACTGATGAATGAAGAAATAAAATGTGGTGTAACTATACAGTGGAGTATTATTCAGCAATGAAAAAGCATGTACTGATACATGTGATAAAATGGATGCAATTTGAAAACATGGTAAGATATGATCACAAAGAAGACATATTGTCTGATTCAATTTATAGGAGATTCCTAGAACAGACAAATCTATAATATTGAAAGTAGACTACTGGTTGCCTAAAGTTGAGGCTGGGGGTAGGTGGAATGGAGAAGAATGAAGAATGGCTGATAATGGGCATTTTTTTTTTTTTAGGAACAAAAATGTTCTAAAATTAGATCATTGCATAACACAGTGAATATGTACAAAATATTAAATTGTATACTTTAGGTGAATTGTATTATTTGTTAATTATATTTCAAGAAAATGTTTTAAGCAAAGAAAAAGTTAGAATTTTAAAATGTTTATTTAAAACACATGCTTTTAATATTGATATAATTTTTGAGAATTGTATCTCATTCACAAGGAAGAAAGTCAAGTCCTTTTTTTCAAGAACAAATTTCTGTCTCTATAAAATAATTTTAAGTGATGAAACTATTTAACAGGTTCTCTCTGTCAGCATATTTTATAAGTTAATGAGAAAATAAGCACATGATAAATGTATGGGAAAAATCAACTTTTATTGTATAGGAATTTTTAAAAAGCATTGACATCTGTGCTACCTAGTTGAAAACAGATTGTATTACCTATGACATTTTAGTGAACAGACTTCTCAAACTTGTTTTTGAGAAAATGAGTAATTTTTATCCTGTGAGCAGCTTTATAATTTTCAATTCCAAGGTTCCATTTTCAGAAAAGTTCAATTGACTAAACAGTTAAAACTGAAAACATCAATTATATCTGTGATTTAATATGATGCTTGCTGTTACCAAAATATGTTGAATTTACAAAGTTAATTTACTTAAGTCTTACTTCTTGTTTCCATTCTAAGACTGTAAACCCATATTTCTGTGTCAGCCACTGTAGCCAGGTGGAAGTCTAAGTACAAACTCAGCAAGGAGGTTCTTCTCCAAGCAAGACAAATTGAAAATTTGAAGACAATGTGTACAATCTAGTTGACATTTTAAGTAAAAATCTAGCACTTAAAATGGTAGATTGTAACAATAAGAGAAAATATTGGAAGAAAGATGACCAAAAATAAACTATTCTCAGTCTGCAAAAGATTTTTAATAATTCTGCTTAAATCAACCTAACTCTGATCTCTCCTCAGCTGATTATAATTCACACTAAAATTTCAGCTATTGAAAAGAAGGCTTAGTTTTAGGTCCACTCACATCCACTTGCCTGATTCTGCTGTGTCCTCTTGGTCAAGGTAGCCTTTACAGTAGCAGTTGGCAAACTTTTTTTCTGTAAAGGACAAGATAGTAAATATTTTTGACTTTGTGAGCCATAAAGTCTTTGCCACAATTATTCATCTCTGCCATTTTTTGTGACAAAGCAGCCATAGACAATGTATAAACAAATGGGCATGGCTGTATTCTAATACAACTTTATTTACAAAACAGGCTAGTGGACCATAGTTTGCCAACCCTTGCTTTATAGTTTAATTTGCAAGGAAGTAATGAATTTCTCTCTATTCTAAATTGGGCTTGGTTAGGAACTTAGATGTGTATCAGGAGATGATTAATTCTTTTGAATATGGGGCAAAAGGGTGGCTTCATGATGGTGTTCACCCAGTTAGGAAGCTAGCATCATTATTTTACAAAAATATTTATTTTTATTTAGCAAGGGTAAGGAGACTTCTTACACCTGGGTTTTAATTTTCGAACTTCTGTTACTTTGCTTTTCAACTTTACGATGTTGTTGTTGGTTTGTTTTGTTTTTTTTTTGAGACAGAAATTCTCTCTGTTGCCCAGGTTGGAATGCAGTGGCGTGATCATGGCTCACTGCATCCTCCACCTCTTGGGCTCAAGTGATCCTCCTGCCTCACCCTGGCGAGTAGCTGGGACTACAGGCACACTCTGCCGCTCCCAGCGAATTTTCTTTTCTCTTTTCTTTTGTTTTCTTTTCTTCTGTTTTCTTTTCTTCTGTTTTCTTTTCTTTTGTTCTCTTCTCTTCTCTTCTCTTCTCTTCTCTTCTCTTCTCTTCTCTTCTCTTCTCTTCTCTTCTCTTCTCTTCTCCTTCCCTTCCCTTCCCTTCCCTTCCCTTCCCTTCCCTTCCCTTCCTTCCTTCCTTCCTTCCTTCCTTCCTTCTTTCCTTCCTTCCTTCCTTCCTTCCTTCCTTCCTTCCTTCTTTCCTTCCCCCATTCATTCCTTCCTTCCTTCCTTCCCCCATCCCTCCCTCCGTCCCTTCCTTCCTTCCTTCTTTCCTTCCTTCCTTTCTTCCTTTCTTTCTCTCTCCTTTTTTTTTTTTTTTTTTTTTTTTTTTGAGAGACGAGACGAGGTTTCACCACGTTTCCCAGGCTGATCTTAAACTCCTAGGTTCAAACCATTCACCTTCTTGGCCTCCCAAGGTGTTGGGATTACAGGTTTGAGCCACCATGTCCAGCCAAATTTAGGTTCTTAAACGAATTTAAAATCATTAGTTAATATAATTTCTTACTTTTCAACCATAATGTTTGCATTTCTATTTGTCTGTCAGGTCATCCCTGGGTTGCCAGATTTAGCAAACAAAAATATAGATTTTCCAGTTAAATTTGAATTTCAGATAAACAATTAATCCTGTTTTATTATAAGTAAATTTTGTGTAATACTTGGGGCTCTCATATATAAAAATGTGTTGTTAATCTGAAATTAAAATTTAACTAGGCATCTGTATTTTTATATGGCAACCCTAGGTTCACCCTTCATCCCAACATTTTCAAATTATACTCAGAGAGTAAGTTTTCATTTAGCATCAAAGGAGTTTCAGTACCATTATTAAGTTAGCTCTAAATGTCCTTTCATCAACTTGTCATGTACTTTGGTAAAGTATTTCTTTCCATAATAATTTAATGCTACCTACTATATCGACAGTAAATTATACATGTTATCCACCCTCAATGAGGTTAGCAACCATTTCCTATATACTTTATTATCTTTCTTATCTCCTAGTTTTCCTAACTACAAGTCTAACCAGGCAAATACTCTTCACTTTACATGCACCAATGTGCTTCATCTTCTTTTTACCAACTCACCCGTTTTTCTCGTATTTTCTACCTAGTGTTTTCTAGTATTTACACTTCACACCTCTTGCATCTATAGCAATAGATGCATATATTTAAAATCTTTCTTAATCTTTTAAAACTATATCAAAAGAGTACATGCACATTACTTAAAAAGCAAAGTTGTGTTAGTACACTAATATTTTAAAATAGTAGTCACCTGTCCCATCCCCTCTTCTCCAGGTTTTTACTATCTTGAAATAATTTGTTCACATCTTTTTAGCTAATTATTTTAATAAATACCCCCGTTTATATTTTTATTTCTTATTTTTTCAATGTTAGATATAATTTATTAGCATCTTGTTCTTTGTCTTATTTTGTCAATATAGTTATATTAAAATTTTGGGTATAGCAGCAGTCAATATTTATATTTTTATAATTATGTAACCAATATTCACAGATGACTCAAGAAGTGTTCTATGATTACATTTAATCTGTTGTTAATTTTTTGCTTTTCGTATAGTTAATAACAGTCTAATATTGTCATTTGTTTTCTATGTGCTTTTTGCTAATTAATCCTCACTCTATTTACTGAGACATCATTGAAATTTCTTTAAATACAGTATATATTTATCAGCTTTGTTTTTCTCTGGGAGCCCTTCTTGGGATTCTGTTTTCCCATTTCAATTGGGAATGTCTCCTCTCCATGTCTGTTGCACAGGTTCATCCTGTGCATTTCCTTACCCAACAACCTGGAAATTCCTTGTGCCTTATATGCTCTATTCCTTGTTTCTTGAAACATTTTGACTTATTAAAAAATAATTTAGATAGGTTGTTTCTAAGTTTCTTAATTGACACTTATGTGGGGATGTGTGGTAAGCAGTTATGTATATTAGCCAGAAGCTTAGGAGTAAAATCTGTTCTCGAGTTAAGCGTGTGTTAATCACTCATATATAGCCTATGTAGATAGTAGAGAACATGTGTGTATATATGATCACTCAGGAAGTGTGTGTTAAACAAGCAGAGAATTTGAACCAAGAATGAAATCTAAAGGTATACTGATAGTTTAAGGAACTGGACATAGAAGAAGGTTCTGTAAATTAGGCTGAGATTATCCAGCTAGGAACATTAGGGAAAAATCAAGAAAGTGAGGGGTGCAGAAGCTAAAGAGAAAAATGTGGCCGTCTGTATAAAAATACTGTTAAATGATGAAAGAAGATAATATATATATTTATATATATATAATCTTCTTTATCTTATATAAATATTATATATATATAAGATCTTTGCATTTAACATCATTATTGAATATGATGAAAGTATTTTAGGTGGAATTATGGGGACTATTTTTATGGTTGGATAATTATGAGATAGGAAAGAATCATGATCATGGTTAAATGTTGATGGGAAAAACTTGAAAAAGAAAGAGTTTGGAGATACAAGGAAGAGTGGAGAAAATCAACAGATTGAACAATGAACGAAAAGATGGTTACTGATGCTTGTAGCTTGGCAAACTATGTGGTTGGGAATTCAAAGGGATTTCTTACTTAGGATTTCTATGGTAAAGAAACAAGGCGAGAGTGAATCAAATTGAGATTTAAGAATAATGAGGAATTTTTGTAAAGAGTGAAACAATGAGTTGTGGTGGACCATTAGTATTTCCAGTGAGTATAGGGGGATCCAGTTGATATTGGCACACATAAATTTATAGTGAAATCAGTCTACCCAGTGATAACATATTTTTTGAAGTGAAGTTGCAGAGAAAGCAAGTAGTTTTGTTCATCCAAACTAGCTTTTTTGGGGGTAGGAAAAGAAAGGAAAGTGAAGTAAAGACACTGTGAATACTGACAAAAGTGTGCAAAATCATTAGGTTTAGAATCACCAGAGATCAAAAACTGTGAGGTCAATAATCATT
Source organism: Theropithecus gelada (assembly GCF_003255815.1). Lineage (NCBI taxonomy): Eukaryota > Metazoa > Chordata > Mammalia > Primates > Cercopithecidae > Theropithecus > Theropithecus gelada. The sequence goes on from NC_037672.1 coordinate 74,631,363, forward strand.
AAGATAAAAATGAGATAAATTAGAAGAGTCAGTATCCTGAGGGTTGTGATGAGGTCGAAGAGTTGGTTTATTGGAGAATGATTAAACAAACAAAGTTGGCATATAAGAGGCTGTGTTCAGAAAGTGACATGAATGAATACCATGTTTCAGAGGCAAAACTGATCCAGGTGATGAAAATATGTGTTTAAGCATATGGAATGTGGGGTGGAGGTAGTATTGAGTTTATTGAAGTGAGACAGTGATATAACTGATTGGTAAATTTGTGAACTGATCATACCTGTGAATATCAAATGCATCCAAATTGATTGTCGGCCATGTAAGAGAAGAAAATTTTCAGGGGTTTTATTGTTAGTGGCATGATCCTTAAATGAGTAATGCTCATAAGGAAGAGAGGGGGGATGATTGAATTGGGAACCAGATTCTGAGGCAAATAAGAATTAATACATGAACACATTGCTTTGAGAGTGCTCAATAACAGATATTGTTATTCAGAAGTATATTGGTAAAGATAGGCTAGATTATATTGTGGAAACAAACAGCATCTAGGTCTCAGGGGTTTACATAACAAAAGCTTAACCCAGGAAAGTCACTGTCAGACTGTGTGATGGGATTGGAGAGTAGTGAAAGACTGTGTCGTAGATGACAAGTGTATATCAGAATTAGGATGAATGTATGGGGAACATAAATAGCTAGAGGGCTTATATTAGAATGTTGGCTTAAAAATATAGGACTTGTAGGCAAGAAAGGATCAGCTGGTCATCAGTTTGCCAAAGAGCAAATGTTCTGGCTTCTCAAATTTGTGCACTATAGTTTGTATGAGGAACTCCTATGAATGGACAGATATATTGCAAATGTCATAAGGCACAAGGTTTGGAGTGGGTATTTTTCAATGTGGTTTACAGGAGTGATAAAATTTGTGGTTTAGCAGTGGTTTGTTTGCGAAATTTTCTTTTATCTTAATTTGTATTCTGTGTTCTAATTTACTTATGCATAAACATTTAAAAATATACTAACATCTGTTTATTTTAAAATTCACTCTTTCACTTTCATCATTATTTTTCCTATCTTAAATTGTGTCTATTGTTCTCCATTTTGACCTTTTGAGTTTCCTTGTATCACTTAGCTCTGTTTTCTAGAAGAATGTAAATTGTCCCCTTTTCAGTGACAACAGGGAAGTTCAATTTCTTAAACTCATAAAAAGTGAGATATTTTGGCGAATCTCACTATTCTTTTGCTTTTATTATTGATTTTAATTAACACATAATTGTACTTATTTATCAGGTATAGTGTATATTTCAATACATGTATACAATGTGTAATTATCAAATCACACCGTAGGGCTACTATAATTGATAAGTCTCACTTTGAAGGGACAGATATATCAAAATAAAAACCTGAATCATGTAGGGTGACTAAATACTAAGGAATTAGATTATAGGGTGTATTAGTCCATTCTCACACTATGAAGAAATGCCCAAGACTGGGTAACTTATTAAGAAAGGAGGTTTAATTAATTCACAGTTCAGCAGGGCTGGGGAGGCCTCAGGAAACTTATAATCATGGTGGAAAGGGAAGCAAACATGTCTTTCTTCACATGATGGCAGGAAGAAGTATAGAGCGAAGGGGGAAAAGCCCCTTGTAAAACTATCAAATCTTGTGAAAAGTCACTCACTATCATGAGAATAGCATGGGGGGACCATCCCATGATCTAATAACCTCCCACGAGGTCCCTCCCACAACATATGGGGATTACAATTTAGATTGCAATTCAAGATGAGATTTGGGTGGGGACACAGAGCCAGACCATATCGTTTTATCATTTTGCCTCTGGCCCCTCCCATATCTCATCTTTCTCATATTTCAAAACACTGTTGTGCCTTTCCAACAGTTTCCCAAAGTCTTAACTCACTTCAGCATTAATCCAAAAGTCCAAATCCATAACCTTATCTGTGACAAAGCAAGCCCCTTTTGCCTATGAGCCTATATAATCAAAAGCAAGTTGGTTACTTTCTCAATACAATGGAGGCACAGGCATTGGGTAAATATACCTACTCCAAATGGGAAAATTGGTCAATATAAAGGGGCTACAGGCTCCATGCAAGTCTAAAATCCAATGAGGCAATAATTCAAACTTAAAGCTCCAAAATAATCTGTTTTGCCTCCATGTCTCACATCCAGGACATGCTGATGCAAGAGGTGGGCTCCTACATTTTGGGCAGCTCCACTCCTGTGGTTTTGCAGCATACAGCAACACCCACAACCTCCCCTCCGACTGTTTTCAAGGGCTGATGTTGAGTGTCTGCCACTTTTCCAGGTGCATGGTACAAATTTTAGGGGATCTACCATTCTGGCGTCTGGAGGACAATGGACTGTTTCTCACAGCTCCACTAGGTAATGCCCCAGTGGGGACTCTGTGTGGGGGCTCCAACCTCACATTTCCCCTTGGCACTGCCCTAGCAGAAGTTCTCCGTGAGGGCCCCACAACTGCAGCAAACTTCTGCCTGTACATCCAGGCATTTCCATACATCCTCTGAAATCTAGGTGGAGGTTCTCAAATTTCAATTCTTGACTTCTGTGAACCTGCAGGCTCAACACACATGGAAGCTGCCAAGGCTTGGGGCTTGCACCCTCTGAAGCCATGACCTGAACTGTACCTTCGCCCTTTTTAGCCATTGTTGGAGCAGCTGGGATGCAGGTCACTAAGTCTCTAGACTGCACACAGCAGGGTGGCCCTGGGACCTAGCCCATGAAACCATTCTTTCCTTCTAGGCCTCTGGGTCTGTGATGAGAAGGGCTGCTGGAATGTCTCTGACATGTTATGGAGGCATTTTCCCCATTATATTAGCAATTAACATTTGACTCCTCACTAATTATGCAAATTTCTGCAGCCAGATTGAATTTCTTCTCAGAAAACAGGCTTTTTTCTTCTATCAAGTCATCAGGCTGCAAAGTTTTCAAACTTTTATGCTTTGCTTCCCTTTTAAACATAAGTTCAAATTCCATATCATATCTTTGTGAATACATGAGACTGAATGCTTTTAATAGCACCCACAACACCTATTGAATGCCTTAATGCTTAGAAATTTCTTCAGCCAGATACCCTAAATCATCTCTCTCAAGCTCAGAGTTCCACAGACCTCTAGGGCAAGGGCAAAAGACCACCAATCTCTTTGCTAAAGTGTTGCAAGAGTAACCTTTATTCAGTTTCCAGCAAGTTCTGCATCTCCATCTGAGACAGCCTCTGTCTGGACTTCACTGTCCACATCACTATCAATATTTTGGTCAAAGCCACTCAACAAGTCTCTAGGAAGTTCCAAACTTTATCACATCTCCCTGTCTTCTTCTGAACCCTCCAAACTGTTCCAAACTCTGCCTGCTATGCAGTTCCAAAGTTGCTTCCACATGTTTGGGTATCTTCACAGCGGTGTCCCACTAACTGGTACCAATTTACTGTATTACTTTATTCTCACACTGCTATGAAGAAATAGTCAAGACAAGGTAATTTATAAAGGAAAGAGTTTTAATTGACTTACAGTTATGCAGGGCTGGGGAGGCCCCAGGAAACTTACAATCATCACAGAAGGGGAAGAAAATACATTCTTCTTTACATGGTGTCAGGGAGGAGAAGTGCAGAGTGAAGCAGGGAAAAGCCCCTTATAAAACCATTAGATCTTTTGAGAACTTACTCACTATCACAAAAACAGCATGGCAGGACCACTCCCATGATCTAATCACCTTCCGGAAGGCACTTTTCTCAACATGTGGGGATTACTATTCAAATTACAATTCAAGATAAGATTTGAGTGGGGACACAGAGCCAGACCATATCACAGGGTGTTACTATTTTTCATCAATTTAGCTTCAACTGTAAACGTTTTGGTTTCAATAAAATATATGTCATGAAAAGTTTACACTTTAAGAAAAGTAATGTGACATTTATATTGGTCATATGATGATGATATTGTCATCTAAGTCCTTGAGAGCCAACATTGCCCTACAATTCCATAGATAATTGTATATGTTCTACCCCACACTTAGTTTAGTACCTCAGAATTTCTAAAGTGACTTTCAAGTTGACAATGTGCCATTTTGAGACTGTCACATTGTTAAATGTTAAAATATAGAGTATGTGAAAATCAAATGGCTTCTAAACTGTGTAAATTTTCAATACGCCTTGATCAAAAATAATTTCATGTTTTAAAAGCCATTAGAATAATGGAGCAAACTGACTTATGACACTCATTTTTTTTCTATATCCACTTTAGTTCACTATTGTGTAACCCATATCAGTCACCCTAAAGGTTCAACACATTAAAGAGACATAGTGATTGGGAATAATATGGGTAGCAGTGAACAGTGAAGCTGAGAAAGATATAGGCAGATTAGTAAAGTACTTCATGGAAATATCAAAATGTTTCCTACCCAAGAGACTGAAGAATGTGCATTCAGAAAGTTTCCTAAATTACAAGAGCAAAAATGGTGGAAATCAATTGAGGAGAAAAAAAAATTGTTCAGCCTAATGGAAGCGATTAGCATTGATATGTGGTGTCTTGCTCTCTGATGCCACATCAAATTGGTGAGAGGTTTTAGGAAAAGGGTCAAATAGGATATAATGCATAAACTTTCACCTAAGTATGGCAAAGCATTTAGTAAGTACACTACTTGAAATTCAATTCCAGCTCTGCCATTAACCAGTTAGGAGAACTGTTGAATCTTCACATATCTCACCAGGGAACCAAGGGGGTAATAGCTACCACCTTTCCATCAACACACTTTGTGCTTCCACACTGGGTGAAACACACACAGATATGGTTTTTCTGTGAGCCAGAGTGTTAGAATATGTTTCTAATAGTTCTTCTGTCTTTCTTTTCCCTTTTTTTCTTCCTAATCTTTCTCTTCCCTATCCTTTTATCATCTTTCTCATTTTCCTATAAAAATATTCATTGAAGAAGTATCTGTGCTAGACATTACGCTAGCCTGTAGATACTGCCTTTATTTCTGGAGAAAATATATATCATTGAGCACTTATGACTTACTTACAGAGTAATATGTAAGTAAAATTACTTAGAGAGAGAGAGAGAGAGAGAGAGAGAGAGAGAGAGAGAGACAGAGACAGAGACAGAGACAGAATTAAAGGCAGAGCCATGCTATTTCTACTATGGAATCCTGAGTGATTTATGGGAGTACATTATAATGAGAGATTGTTTCTCATTCGGCAAGGTAAAGCAATTTATGTAGGGTTGGCTTCATACTTGGTATTTAAAAAAATGAGAAAGGATATCATTAATCATCCTATCTTTATTTGAATAGTCATTAAAGATGCTATTTGAAGTGCCTGCCACAACTCCTAGATGCACAGTGGGCTTGGGGACCATACTTAAACACAATTTCTCTGTAGCTTGTATCGATACACCATGCTGCTCTGACAGCTGCTGCAGCACCCCCGTCAAATATGTGGTGCTTTGTCATTATTTTTGATGCCATGGGGGTTTTGCTATGATATGCATCACATTTATCCTGGTAAGCTTGCTTATTACTCATAATCTTCTGCTTCTATTTTAGGTTCATTATAGCTTGGAGGAATTCTAGAAGTTTCTTGTGTTATTTATAGCAGATTCAGATCACCTGAATAGAAAATAAGAAACATTTTTATTAGATTTAATCTGGAATACATTGTTGCCACCCTATTTGCTTCTTAAGAAAGGCCTTTATTTCTTTTAAAAAAAATTATCATGCAACCACTGGAAAGAGTTCTGCCCCAGAAACAAAATTTAGGGACAACATTTTGCATTGTGTTTTAATGAAAAGGTTAGGTTCTATGGACAATTTCCTTATGTACTTAATTCATTCTGGTATTATAACTTAATTGACAGATCTATTGGCAATTCTTAGTAATGTATGTAATGCTGCAAAACTGTGCATGATTAATTGCACACCATGTGCTCACTTTTGTCCACCTGGCCATATTCCTAGACAAGTGGCTTCATGTTTTTGGACACTATCCTTTGCCTGCTGGCTTGGAAAATGGAAGAAATGGAAAAGAGCAGAGAGTTTTCTTCTGGGCACCATTTTTATGTTGGCCCTGTCCTTCCACTGCTCTCTAGTCCTGCTAGAAGATCCCACTGGACATACAGATTTGGAAGCGATGTGATATTGCTTTTACTGATTTCTCATGTCATGGAGGTAAGTCAGGGAAGAGGGCTGGCTTTGGTGCAGAGCAATTTATGGCTTTGAGAACCTGTTACCAAACCATTTGTGAATAGTAATAAGACTAATATTGATGATAACAGCATTTATCAAATGTTTATTATTACTATGTGCTTTAGATTTGTTTCTTTATTTAATGTACTTACGTACACAAAACTTAAGACAAGTGTAGTGTTATGATCTTAATTTGCAGAGGAGGAAATCCAGGCACTTGCAGTTTAAACGACTTGACCATAGGCACTAATATGGTTTGGCTCTGTGTCCCACCCAAATCTCATCTCAAATTGTGATCCCCATATGTTGAAGAAAGGAAGTGATTGGATCATGGGAGTGGTTCCACCATTCTGTTCTCTTGATAGTGAGTAAATTCTCACGAGATCTGATGGTTTTATAAATGGTGGTTTTTCCTGCACTCTCACACACTCATCTCTCCTCCTGACATCTTGTGAAAAAGGCGTCTGCTTCCCCTTCCGCCATGATTGTCAGTTTCCTGAGGCTGAGGCCTCCTCGGCCATGCAGAACTGTGAGTCAATTACACTTCTTTTCTTTCTTTTCTTTTCTTTTCTTTTCTTTTCTTTTCTTTTCTTTTCTTTTCTTTTCTTTTCTTTTCTTTTCTTTTCTTTTCTTTTCCTTCCTTCCTTCCTTCCTTCCTTCCTTCCTTCCTTCCTTCCTTCCTTCCTTCCCTCTCTCTCTCTTCTTTTCTTTTTGATGGAGTTTCACTCTTGTTGCCAAGGCTGGAGAGCAATGGCTCTCAGTTCACTGCAACCTCCACCTCCTGGGTTCAAGGGATTCTCCCACTTCAGCCTCCTGAGCAGCTAGGATTACAGGTGCATGCCACCATGCCCAGCTAATTGTTACATTTTTAGTAGAGATGAGGTTTCACCATCTTGTCCAGGCTGGTCTCGAACTCCTGACCTCGTGATCCACCCACTTTGGCCTCCCAAAGTGCTGGAGTTATAGGCATGAACTACTCCGCCTGGCCTAAACCTCTTTCCTTGTAAATTACCCAGTCTCTGGAAGTTGTTCATAGAAGTGTGAAAATTGCCATTTAATAAGTGGATGCCCAGGGATCTGAACACAGGCAATCAGGGAAAGTGGCAGCAGGCCACTACATTCTTCAGTGGCACCCAAGCATCCCTCCTCTGCTCCATGTTTTCTGTCTGTAGTTTACTGGCTCTATCTTCAACCTGCCTTCCATTTTTCTTGTGGTCTTGAGTCCATTTTGTGAGCTGGTTCCTGATTTTTCTGCTTCTCTTGTAGGTATGTTTTCTTCTGCCTCTTCTTGTGTAGTGTTATATTTCTAGGTTTAGCTTCAGAGGGAAGGGACGCCATTCACCCATTTAATACCTTTTTTTGAATTAGAAAAGATTCCCTTTCTTAAGTAAATTTTCTTAATATTGTAGAACCTGAAGAATTCTACATGGCAGCCATACTGGCTGTGTGCACACACCCATGGTTTTGCTCACTCACAGCCCTGCAGCTACACTGTACACTCCACTAGCAGTGTACACATTCTTGCTGCCCCCTGCCATCCACATTCCTGACTCCATATCCTGCCCCCAGCTCCCTGTCACCTACATTCCTGCCCCCATTGGAGGTCAGGAATTTGACTCTGAGACCTATGGTCAGGTAAAGTCTGGCCAGGGCACAGTTATGGGCATGCATGTAGGGGTGTGTGTGTGTGTGTGTGTGTGTGTGTGTGTGTACGTGCATGTGTAATATCAAGTATGTGCACATCTTCATGGGCCAACAGGATTATAATGGTAATGTACACAAATTATTGTTTAAATATTCTCATGAGCTTTTTTTCCTATAATTTTTGTTAATCTAAGGGATGAGCTAACTAGTTCTTCCATTTCCTCAAAACTACTCAGTAAAACTACAGGGTTAAGGCAATAAAGATATATGGACACATTATCAAATAAAAAGTTATTTCAGGCCAGCCACAGTGGCTCACACTTTTAATCCCAGCACTGTGGGAAGCTGAGGCAGATGGATCACTTGAGGTCAGGAGTTCAAGACTAGCCTGGCCAACATGATGAAATCCATCTCTACTACAAAGACGAAAAATTAGCTGGGTGTGGTGGCACACACCTGTTATCCCAGCTACTGGAGAGGCTGAGGCACGAGAATCACTTGAACCTGGGAGGTGGAGGTTGCAGTGAGCCAAGATCATATCACTGCACTCCAGCCTGGGCAACAGAGTGAAACTATGTAAAAGAAAAATTATTTCAACTCTCATGCTTTGAATACGAATCCATCATTTGATACAACATTGTGTTTATGCTCCACTAATAAAAACATCTTATTAGATGGCAAATCTTTAGACTTATGGTATTTTCCTTGTGACAGAATATCACTGTGGCTAGACTACAAGTTTTAACTACAACTAGGACCTCATAGCAACCCTCTTTACTGATTGATCTTTTGTCCATATGTGATAGTTGCTTCATTTACCTTGCTGCCTTGCCCATCACCATTATCCACTGGAGTTCACATTCTACTCTTATTGTAAGCTAAACATTGTTTTTATTATACTCGTTAGGGTTGATAAGTCTCTCAGACTCATCCTGTTATTAGCTTTGTCTTAACTGGGTGATGTTCCTGTCATCTTTTTATCTTTATCTCCAAGTTACCCATTCTAGTTTTTCTCCACTAACCCAAATATGTTCTTAATTATCCCTTCAATAAATCCCAAGTCACTTACGTATAAAAGTAAAGCCCACTTTATACTCAGAAGCACATTTAGAATCCAAAGTTACTAAGATAATAAGAAAAAAAACCCAACTTAATTAAATTGATATTTATTGAGTAACATTTGTAAAGTAGTGGATGAGAATGAATACTGAGAGTAGTAACTGAAGAAGAAATAAAACAGCAGGGTGCTGAGGCCAGGTAAGGAAGTGCCAGCTACTGTGGTTAAGCTTTGCAAGAAGACATAAATTATGGAAGTAATCAGATATTCCTGGAAGTGGGAGCGTCACATGGATTAAGTGATTGATGGCATTATGGGATTCTATTCTATGTTGTTAGAACTCACAAAATTACAACTGTACCCTGTGCAAAATAATCTCTACGGTGAAATTTTAAAGCGCTATGAGAGAGGGTTGACTGAGAAAGGGAGATGTAGTGATCACAACAAACTGAGCATTGGAGTGAATAGAGGCAGAGAAACTGTGTAGTCCAGCAATTCCATCACTTTGTCAGGTGCAGGTGCTGTTTGGTGACTGGAAGAGTCACCTGATGTAAAGGACATGGATTCCGGAGAAGCAGTCTATTGGACAGCATAGCCTGAAAAGGAGATGGAGGTCTACTAAGCAACTCTGATTTTATATTTTCAAAAGGAGTGTTTTCATTATTAATGTATTTTTCTAGATATCTCTATATGAGTCATGCAAACGAATGTTTTCAGAACTAATTAACCAAGGATAACATGACAAATAAATTTAAGTCTATAGAATTGGGGATTGGAGATAGAAGATCACTTTACTCATTCTTACTATCAGAGGAATTGTATAGCAGTAAGATCTCTATTCTGATAAAGGTGGTTGACAATTATTGTCACATGTGAAACTGATATGCTTCACCCATAGTTTGCAACTAAAGAATATGTGCCAGTCTAGGGAATTTACACAACAATATGGCTTCGAAACAAGCATGTATATTTTCCCCCTTTAATAGTTATGAAAAATTTACTATTTGACATTGCATCTTAATCTTGGTAATAAGATTGTAGCATGAGTAGACTATCAGTTTGACCACATTTTGTCCTAAGTATCTCAGAAAATACAGAAGTATAATTTGTAAGAGTTTTGTAAGGCTGACTGCAGGCATTCTACAGAAAAAAGTGGAGAAGCTCTCTTTAAGAAGCTGTTCTTTGAGAAATTGCTACAAAGGAAGAAACATTTCCCCTAATTGATTAGCAAATACCAGTTCCCTTATAAATATACATGCATGTTGACCTTTCGGTCTGTTTTCCAGAATACAAATTCAGTAGGGCCCTCACACAGTCACTCATGCTGTGAAGGTATTTTGGGGCACTGGAACACAAATGGGGACATTGATCTATCTAATTCATTTCAGGGTCCCTGTTTGGAGCCTTATTTCTGGCTCCTCTGTGGTACCAGAACACAGCTCATGCTAGTGAGCAGGCCTGGGGTTTAAAGATTTCTTTATATTGGAGCTCTGCAAGCCTGAATGAAGAGAAGGTTAGAGTCTTGGACTAATGAAACAAATACTGAGTGGTTTATGAAGTCTACCCCTTTTTACTTGAAAAATATGCCTGCATTGTTAGACTGTGTGTATATTGATACAGACTTGCATAATACATCCACTAAGCTAAGAAAACAATAACAAAAATGAACTCCAATTAATTTTTTTTCCATAGACCGGAAAGACTAATTTTCATTTGTGTGATTTTGAAGGCCTCTCTTAAATATGGCACTGCCAATCAAAACACAAATTGGGAGACTGAATAACATAGTACTTCTACTTAGAAAGGTATGTTCAGATTCCTTATACCAAATTTAACTCTGTATGTTTAGCAGTTGCAGCATAATTATTGCTTCTATGTACTGACATCCCAGAGTTAGACACTGTGCTGTTGTCTTTATATCCTCAATATATTATACATAATTCTCGCCACAATCCTGCAAGTCTCTTCTTTTCTCAATTTTAACAGAGGAAACAGAGCCTAGAGAAGTTAAGCATAAATTTCAGATTCAAATTTTGATTTCCCACATACAGTGTAGTCTTGAGGGTGGTTTTAAATGTATGTTGCTAGGTTCGTGGCTGAGGTCTGTAAACCAAAGGACAGATTAACAAGAGATAAACATAAAAATTTATCCAATATAAGTGTTACAGGACACAGAAGGCTTCAGAAATGAAGACCCAAATAAACAGGGAAACCTGTGTATTTATATGCTGTTTGATAAAGTTGATAATTGTGGAGACGTATGCAAGGACAACTATGATCTAATGGCGATAGACTGGGGGAACTTAGCAAAGCCTGTTTGCTCAGATTCTTTTCTGGGTCTCAGTGTCTTCAGAGATAAGAAAGTTCTTTTCCTCCATGTACTGGGTCTTATGGGGAAGGTCAGTTAGGTTTTATGGCCTGCTTCATGGGAGAAGGGATGAGGGGAAGGTGAGAGTGACCTTTCTGCTTTTGCTGTTTTCTCAAATACTAAGGTGCCATATTTTGGGGCAGCCTGTCCTGAGCCTCATCATTAACCTCTCTGGGCCTTAATTTCTTTATTTATAAAATATGGACAAAAGTATTATCTACTTTATAGGTTAATTGTGAAAGTTAAATCAGCTAATTTTATGAATAGACAGACATAGAAAAACCATTAAAGTAGTGCTTGACACATAGTAAGCATTACAATGTTTATCATTATTATTATAACAACACTGTAATTGAGTATGTTGCCTATTTTCTAAACATCTAAGAACTTTTCAAGTTTTAAAATTGATTTGCTTTAGGAATATGAGATAGCAGAGAATAAAATAAAACAAAAAATCCTTACTCTCATGAAGCTTGCATCTGAATAGGGAGGGAGATATAGGCCGGGTGCGGTGGCTCACGCCTGTAATCCCAGCACTTTGGGAGCCCAAGGCGGGCGGATCACGAGGTCAGAAGGAGATCGAGACCATCCTGGCTAACCTGGTGAAACCCCGTCTCTACTAAAAATACAAAAAATTGGCCGGGTGAGGTGGCGGGCGCCTGTAGCCCCAGCTACTCTGGAGGCTGAGGCAGGAGAATGGCGTGAACCCAGGAGGCGGAGCTCGCAGTAAGCCGAGATCGCGCCACTGCACTCCAGCCTGGGCGACAGTGTGAGACTCCGTGTCAAAAAAAAAAAAAAAAAACAACCAAAAAAAAAAACAAAAAAAAAAAGAGTATGAGTGAAATATGTGAAATATGTAGTGTGCTATTTGATGAAAGTGCTACAGAGAAAAGCAAAGCAGGGAAGAAGTCCAGAGAGTCAGGGCTGAGTCTTCCATTTTGAAATATGGCAAGCAGGGGAGTCTCTTCTGAGAAGAGAATAGCTGCACAGACGCGATGAATGAGGAAGTGAAGACATAAGTCATGTTGGTGTCTAGGGGAAGAGCAATCTAGGCCACTAAGGAAGCAAGTGCAAACACTGTTGTGGAATCTCATCTGGCAAGTCTGGGAAGGAGCAGGATGCCCAGCAGGGCAAGAGCATAGGGGAGTGAGTTTATAGAAGATAAGGTCAGAGAGTTAACAGGCAGCCACACATCCTATAAGGACTTACAGGCCATTATTGTAAAATCCTTGGTTCTTAAAGAGTGAGATGGGAGATATTGGAGAGTTTTGAACAGAGGAGTGATATGACCTGACTGGTAAGTTTTCCTAGGATGCCTATTACTGCAATGTAGAGAACTCACAGAAAGAGGCAGGAAGACTAGGTAGGAGGCTATTGCAATAATCTCAGCAAAAAAACGGTGGCCTGGGCCAGAAAGCAAGCAGCAGCAGACATGGTGAAACATGATGGGACTCTGGATATATTTTGAAGACAGAATTGGTAGGATTATTTATTTATTTATTTACTTATTTATTTTTGAGACAGAATCTTGCTCTGTTGCCCAGGCTGGAGGGCAGTGGCGCCATCTCGGCTCACTGCAAGCTCCGCCTCCAGGGTTCACTCACGCCATTCTCCTGCCTCAGCCTCCCGTGTAGCCCGGACTACAGGCGCCCGCCACCACGCCCAGCTAATTTTTTGTACTTTTAGTAGAGTCGAGGTTTCAACGTGTTAGCCAGGATGGTCTCGATCTCCTGACCTCGTGATCTGCCCACCTCGGTCTCCCAAAGTGCTGGGATTACAGGCGTGAGCCACTGCGCCTGGCCTACAATTTCTTTTTTAATAAGACGAGATGTACATGTGTGTGTGAGAGAGACAGAGAAAGAGGAGTAAAGGGTGACTCCAAGGTTTTCAGTCTGAACAAGTGGAAAAATGAAGTTGTTCTTCACTAAGACAGACTGTTTTAGAAGGTTTGGGGTGGGCAGGAGGAGTTTAGGAGTTCAGTTGGTGAGTTGAGGTATGCTGCACTTGAGATGCATTTTAGATACGCATGTGGAGATGTTGAGTGAGAGTTTGAAGTTGAGAGGCTAGATCCTAGCTAGAAATTGTGTCATCAGCATAGAGGCAGTATTTAAAGCCTTGAATCTGACTGAGATTACCAAAGAAGTGGATGTAGAGAGAAAATAGATGAGGTTCAAGGACTGAGTCTTTGGTTTCTTCATCATCAAGAGGTTGGTGAACAAAAAAGAAATTAGCACACAGACTGAAAGAAGTACCTGGCGAGTTATGAGAAAGTCAGGTGAGTGTGGAGTTGTAGAAGCCAAGTCAAGGAGATGTAAAGAATGAAATGGTCAGATGCTGTTGATAAGTAGCATGAGGATCGAGAATTTTACTATTGGATTAGTCAGGTTGACAATGAATAGAGTAACAGGAATTTCTACAGAGTGATGGAAGCCAAAAAAAAGAGAGAGGTACTGGAAAAAGTAACATTGACAATGCAAGAGAGAGAGGAAATCAGCAGGACCAATGCTCTCAAGCAGGCAAGAATTGATGATATCTATTGCAAAGCAGAAGAGTTAACCTTAGCTAGGAACATAGACAGTTAATAGTAATGAGAGAGAAAGAAGAGAAAATAGGCAGAAAATAGCCAGGAAATAGGTGGGTATGTACAGTGTAAAATTTTGGGGAGTCATCTTCTGATTGTTTCGTTTGTCTCAGGGAAAATGAGCAGAAAGTTCAGGGAAGGATGACCAGGAAATCTTGGGATTCCTGTGATAAAGACATGAACAGTGGTAAGAAGCATGATGAAACTTGTCCTGATGGTTCCAAGGCTGGTAGAGTCTAATCAGTATTCAGGCAGGAGGAGAGGATGGATCTTACCTGGATTTGCAAAGATTTGGCACTTTTCATTTGACTCTTAGTAATGGAGGTATAAGGTCAGAGGAGTAGGCTTACTCCCTGCCTCTGGGGATCCCTCTGGACTCTGAAGATGAAAAGCTGGAGAGGAGTAGAGGGCTGGCTCACTTTGTCAGGATTCCCCATGGTGCTATTAGTGGAGGGAGCTCTTCCCCAGTCCTTGGCTTCATAGTTATTCAATACTTGGTCAAGCAAGATCTATAAATTGAAAGGCAAAAGCTATTGATCTGAATAAAACATAGAAGGATTCATATAGTAAAATAATGCTACAATAGTTGATATTGAGTAGTCAGAACACATAGGGACCAAGGGCTAATAAAGTGTGCAAATCCAGAGTGCTTCTGTTTTGGATTAGTTTCTCATTTGTACTTATTTGATTCATAGCATGAGGTCAGTCCTTTTCCATTTCAATTCAATTTATTTCCATCATTTAAAGATTATCTAAATAGGACAGATAATTTTGAAGACTTAGGGAAATTATCCACCATTTGTGTGGGGCTGGAAGTTGCCCATTTAACATACGAAGGATGGATTTTACAAGGTAAAGCGGTATTCAGCCAATTAATTGTGTAAATGTAACTATAAAACAATCAGATTAATTTGCTGATGCTGAGCCAGTGTCATTATTTTGTAGTCAGAGATCTTATATTGTATATTCCTTTCATAAAACAGCAAGGCTTATTGTGGCTCTACATGTGGAAGTTAAAATAACATCATTTGATTTTTAAACAGGCTTATCACTAATGTTCCCAGATAATTGGTAATAATAATGATAGTAAGCAGTTTTTACATGTGTACTATGTGCCAAATATACTGTCATCATTCTTTAAAACAATTCTGGGATATAGGCATTATTATCCTATGTTATAGATAAGAAAACTTAAGATTAGATAGGTTAGTAACTTGTCAAAACTCAAGCAGTTATGAAATGATACAGCAGGGACTTAAATTCACCTCTGCTTTCAATGTCTGTGCTAATAACCACCACACTGTGGCATTGTTTCAACTTCTACCTTGAACTTCTCACTCTGGACAAAGCAGTCCGGACAGCTTTATGAGTAAGCAGCGTAGATGATTACTTATGCACAAAAGATTAAGTCTACTTCCTCTCAGTTCATCATTATAATTTCAGTCTTTTGGGTCACGGTGTTTTAGTCTTTGAGAATCCATTTATGTTTAAAATGCTATTACTTGTGGGAAGGGTCATTCATTTAGCCATTATCAGCTAACATCTTTATTATTAGTCAACTACATTGCATTAATTGCTAGACAGTTTGACTGCCCCAAGAGGGAAAATATTTATCCCGGACAAGACCTGGAGGTTGAGAGATCACCAGGAAATGTGCTAAGAGGAAGGAAATGTAGACTGGTAGGGAGGTTGTAGGCCAGAAGTTTTACCTACTTCCCAATTTGACTCAGTCTCCTGTTTCAGGTCAGATTAGATAATTTTACAGCTAGAATGGCACTTACAGACCAAGCACTTCAATATTCTCATTTTATAGATTAGAAAATTGAGTCCCGAGATCATGCAGTGGGATAGACAGAGAGGTAGGATTACAATTTATAGATCAGATCTCTTCCCATTATAAAAGGCTGCCGTATTAGGTTATTGTCAAGTTATAACCTTTGAACCTTAATGCATTCACTCTCCTTCTCTATTTTGGAGTCTGAGCTATAAACCTCTTCTTCCTCCCTTTCCTCATTGCATTCAGGGTTTCTTTGACATAAGACACAGTGAACTGCTCTTTAGTTCTTGTCTTTCCCCAGTCCTTTGTGAGGTGTCAAATCCTAGTCCACTAATCTATAAATTTGACCTCAAGAACCATGCAAATGAGAATCAGTTACTATCACACTTATAGATCTAGAGAAAAGGATGCAAAGCTAAATTGCACAATGTTGTTTGAAACAATTCTAGTTGTATTAGGGATCTTGTCAGCAGTAAGAAAATGCACAAGCAGCAATTCCAGAAATGCTGAGTGGCTATCCGAAACTCACCTTTTTCCCAAATCTTACCTTCCTCTAAAAAGAATTCAAAATATTCTTTGTTCTCATTTTCTGGCAAGATTTTGATTTGGGATCTGAGTAGAAAACAGTGAATATATAGTAGTAGGAACTAAATATATAGAGAATCAGCTTTTGTTTTAGAAGCTATGTATGGAAGCTTATGAAATCTTTTAACTGAGTAGTTTTGACTATCCACAACCAAACAGAAATCTCTCAACAGCCCAAATTACTATACATGATTCTATTAATGACCAAACTTAATGTGTTGTGCAAATTCTACCAAATAAGTAATAAAGCTGATCCCACAACCAATCATGATTCAGCTAATCAAGTTTCTAAATCCTGCTTCATTTACTTGGATACTAAAGCAAGACAGAAATTAATAGATGTAATGTCCTTCGTGGTTATGTGGAATTTGAAGCTATTGATGAAAATTTACCGATGAGTTAGTCAATGGGTCATTTGTTCTGGGAAAGTGGTAGCCAGACAGTTAATGAACTTTGCATCTGCATCTGGTTCTCACTTTTGAGTCTAGCTTAAAATCAGAGTGACCAAATTGACCAAAGAGTTTAGTAGCTCATTGCCATTTTACATAGGTGGCTGACCTGTGCCAAGAAAGGGAGAGATGAATCTGATGTGGACTACAAAGTTTTTAAATATGCTTGTAACTGAATCTAATCTGATTCTTGAAGGAATATTTTGGATCTAGAGGACTGAGAAGAAAGGCTGCCCTAATACCAGTTAAACTCAGATGGTGACAGAAAATGTGCTCAAGTAGATTCTGATGTGTTTCCTTTGTCAAACTGAGTTCAATTATGGCTCAAATTAATTTGATAAAAATGCAAAATTTATTTTAAAACTTATTAGAAACAAAGCAGAATATACCTGTAAACCAACAGGTATTGGTGTACTTCTCAAAGACTTAAACAAATAACAAACACAACAAGCAGCTCGAAGACTTTACATTTTCTTCCAGTTTGGTCTAACTTTTAGTTGTCATCTTGGATCTATTACTAAATGAGAAAATAAATCTGACTCCCTAGTAGAGTTTACTACTGATAGAGAAGTATGTCTATAAAAAAACTAATCTATGTAATATGTAATTAAGAGGTGGTGGTAGGTTGGGCACAGTGGCTCACGCCTGTAATCCAAGCACTTTGGGAGGCCGAGGTGGGTGGATCACAAGGTCAGGAATTTGAGACCAGATTGGCTAACATGGTGAAACCCCGTCTCTACTAAAAATACAAAATATTAGCCGGATGTGGTGGTGCACGTCGGTGATCCCCGCTACTCCCCGAGACTGAGGTAGGAGAATCACTTGAACCTGGGAGGTGGAGGTTGCAGGGAGCCAAGATGGCGCCATTGCACTCCAACCTATGTGACAGAGCGAGACTCCCTCTCAAAAATTAAAGAGGTGGAGGCGTCAGAATCTTGCTGGTTTGGATTTATAATGGCATTCATTATTTTAAAATTTTATTTAGTTTTTTTTGCTATATATCTATATGCATTAAATACAAAATAATGATTTTATGTTTACAAAATGTTTACAATTATATTTGTTATTCTTGTCAGCTGGAGAATAGGAAACATGGGTACAGTAAGGTGAGTTATTGAGCTCATTAGTACAGTCATGGAGAAGTTCAAACAGTTTTTGTATCAGAATTTTTTCTTTAAATATCAATTATATTTTAATTACTGTGCTGAGAGTAAACAAACTTTTCTTTAATTAAAGTCCACTTAGTTTCTAAGAATTCTTCCTTTCTCTATAAAATTGCCAAGTTTATTTAAGAAATTCCCATCAGCTTTCGGATCTCTGGGATATTCTTCAATATACAATATACAATAATGATTAAAAAGTAAAGCGTAGAAATGATAAATTATTGAGATGAATTAAAAAATAACCTTGACTCTGGTATTTTTAATCCATCTTTGAACTTGAATGCATCTGACTAGACTGATTAAAATAAATACATTTAGAATAGGAGGACAAGTCTTTAGATTCGGTTAGAACTAGTGAAAGCTTTCTGTGATTTTTTTTGGAGACAGAATGTAATTGATTTAAGTAACAGGGAAGTGGTGGTAAAGAGAGGAAGTATATCTTTATTCAAAATGGTTTTTTTAAATGAAATAAATATCACCCTTAAGTCGGCTATCAGAGTTGGGAGTCATAGAGGATAACATTTATGAGTAGTGTATATGGCAGCCGTCTGTATTCACAGACATAATTTACTGTTTCATGAGGAGCTGACATCTACTACTTAAATAAGAGGTGGTATTTCCACTTTGGCTATATTCATTAGAGCTAGGTGGGTGGTTATGTATCACCAAAAATTAAGGGGAAATATCCCTATGGAGAAACTGCCAACCTTGTTCTGTTGGTCTATTAGGTCACCTTCGAAGGCAGGGTGGCATTGCTACTGCCAGTGTGGCAAAATGAGGACACTAAGCAGAGAAACTAGTAAGCCTGTCAGTCTACCTGTTGAAAATACAGGTTTTTTGTTTTTTGTTTTTTTTTTTTTGAGATGGTGTTGCGCTCTGTCACCTTGGTGGGAGTGCAGTGGTGCGATCTTGGCTCAATGTAACCTCCGTATCCTGGGTTCAAGCAATTCTCTTGCTTCAGCCTCCTGAGTAGCTTGGATTAGATGCACATGCCACCATGCCCTACTAATTTTTGTATTCGTAGTACAGTCTGGGTTTCATCATGTTGACCAGGTTGGTCTCAAACTCCTGACCTCAAGTGATCCATCTGCCTTGACCTCCCAAAATGCTGGGATTATGGACATGAGCCATTGCGCCAGGCATAATATACAGTTTTTGATTTTATATTTGTATGCACAGGAATGGATTTTCTGCTGAGAAATCCTTTACATTGTGCCATTGGAAACAGACTCAATGACTTAAATAACATAGAATTTTTGTTTTGTGCAAGTGAAGAAAGGAACCTATATCATTCTGTCTTACCAAGGAAAATGAGGAAAGGTAATATTTCCAATAAACAGAGGACACTAGATAATTTTGGAAATAAGGAGTATATAGGTTAAACTGTCAGAAAAGAGAGAATAATATAAATTAAGAAATTGACTTTTGATCTTTCATGTTTGTTATAAACCAGGAACTTAATATTAGTTATGTATGTATATATATTTTTGCCTTTCTCTGCTTCCTTCCTCCCACCCTCCTTCTGTACTCCCTTTTCTTCCTCCCACATTCCCTCCCTCCCTTCCTTCCTTCCCTCCTTCTTTCTTTCCTTCCTTCCTTCCTTTATTTTGTGTTTTATAAGGTAGGGGTGAGAAAAACATTGGAACATGAGTTGTCAAGAGAAAATAGATAACAGAGCAGACATAAACTTTTCCTCCCATTTTATTTGACAGAAAAGAATAAAAGATGGTAAAGGAAGGTAATAACTATTGACCCTCAGTATTAACTTTGTTCTCTTGGGTAAGCACATAATTAGGCTGTTCTTTAAAATGCATATTATGTAGTTGGCAGCAGGCTCTAGCTTCAATCAGATAACTCCTTGTGTAGGCAGCTTTTAAAATGTACATCATGGACCAAAGGAACTTTTCTGGTCTATTGGGTAAATATGTATTAAAGTAATTTTTAAAATACTTATGTACTCAATAGGCTGTAAGTGGTCAATGGTTTAATGAACAGTCATACATTTTTAAAAACATATTATTATTTATGCACTGACCTGAGTGAGTCTTTTAAAAATGACATATTCCTGTTGACTGTGTAATTTTGCAGTAAAATCTTAAAAGTATTTCAGGAGAACAGGACCCAATTTTAAAAATACATTATCTCATTGTCCCTTCACCTCATTTTTCCTGCTTGCTCTTCCTCTTATGGGATGTATTTTAATAGTCTTATTTGATAGCCTCCCTGCTGGCCTAATTTCATTTTCATAGATTAAAACTGATTTACATTCTAATTGTAATTTTCATGTGGAATTTATTCTATGTTGATTCATAGTGTCTGGCACATAGTAGGCACTCAGTCTATAGGTACTGAATGGCTCGTTTTTATATTTTTGTGTCAATTTTGCAAGCAGACGCTATAGCCTTGTGCCTACTATTTGCTGAGCATAGTGTAAGAAATCACTCAGAAGTTTTTCTCTTACACAAAGGTCTTATATAGATCTTTTATTTTTAAGTATTCTACTTTCAGCTTTGTCACTTATTAGCTGCCTCTGATGAATTGGCTCTCTGTCTCTGCATCAGTTTCCTCATCTACAAAGGGGAACAATAACTCCAATCTTGTAGATTTCTTAATGGGATCCATTGAAACTCTATATGCAAAATACCCAGCACAATATGTGATGCCTGGTGAGCCCTCAGCAATGCCTTTTCTCTCTCCACCTGAATGCCCACCCAGAAACTTGGGAAATATTCATTTCTAGACAGCGGAAGTTTCCAAACTCCACGGTGCCCTAATCACAAATATCGTGAAGAAAAAGTTAATAATTGATACATAGGCATCATTCTCTTGTGTCAGGAGCGCAATTCTTCAATAATTTTCCAAGTCCCATTTCCAGACTAGGACTCCCTGTGGGCACTGATCTTTATCATCAGCACTATCCTGGGAATCCTAGAACCTTGTCGGTTCCTCTTGCCCTCCCCTCCCCGGGGGGTTCTACCCCAATGCTTGGGTTATTTTCTTCCCTTCTTCTAACATATCCCATGGGAGTTTTTTTTTTTTTTTAAGTCAGACCTCAAGATCCCTTCTGAATTTCAGAAAATCCCACCAATAAACAAACTACCCTCCCCAGAGTCAGGTTTTCTAAGAGCAAACAGGGGTAATGATATCTGCGGCAGCACAACACAGTAAATAGGGTTTTGAGACTAAGCATTATTAACATGCTCACTGAGCTGCCTCAAATCCTATTTGGAGGGAGGCATGGTATAAATAAATAAACATGCTCCCTGTATCCTTACCGTCTGAGGTTTAGTGAGCTACTTCAATCTTGGAAAGGCATTAAAATTGCTGGTACATAATTGGATTTGTTTTGCTAGTAGGGTGCAGATCTCTAATTTTTTTCCATGTAGGCCACATTCATGAAGCAGAAGCAGTCTTATTGTGATAGAAATGCTACCAGCGATGTGACTCTTGGGGTCACCTGAAGGATAGAGAAGGGGAAACAAGGGATGCAAATCCTCGTGTTCCCACTTACTCTTAATGCATGCCTGTTTTTTCAGCAGATGCTGGGTAAATGGATAGGCTAGTAGTTCTAGGGGTCATTGTTATTGCACTGGCAAAGGCTGTCTATACTTTACATCCTCCATAGTCTGGGATTAGAAGGCTTTAACTTGTTAAATGACCTGATTTGAAATGCAAATCTGATCTGTAACTTACTTTTACCTATTGTAACATTATTTCTATATATTTGGTCTGGTAGGCTGTTCTAAAATGTGTTGCATAGCTATACATTACTGTTTTTAATAATAAATTATTATTTTTTTAAACCATCAGCAGCAGAAAGCAGTTTTCCCTTCCCAGTAGAAATGGAGAAATAAAGGAAAGTTAGGAAGTTTTCCAAAAGGGTATTTAAAGGGATAGTTAGAACTATCTGAAAAAAGGCGATGTACTGGATATATCCTTTTAGAGACAAACTTTGGTCTAAACACAACTTTGGGGCATATATAAGCCTTTGGACAAAGAGAACAAGCAGAGGTTTGAGGGGGACATCTAGTTTCAAGGCCAGATGATGGAGGATTTAAAGGGAAAGAGTGAGCACAAATTTAGAAGAAAGCCTCAAGTTTAGGCTCTGATTCTTCAGTAGAGGGAGTCCAATTTAATTAGTGGAAATATAGTTCAGTTTAGCGATAACTGGGAAGACATAGCCTGCCCTGTTTGTTAATAGAACAGCTTATCTCCTTCAAGGTAACTGAGAGAACAGATATCAGAGAAATTAGGTGAAAAATGTACCCCTACAGCAATAGACATTGATATAACTGAAACTTTTCTCAGTGTAACTTCAGAGGCTCTTGCTTCAGGATAATAAAAGGATTTTCCCAGAGTACTCATTGAAAGATGGGGGTTGAGGTGGTGAGGAGTTTACATGCATAGCATAGATATTGTTTAAAAATGGGGGCATGTAAAAGGGACCTAAGAGAAAGTACAGAGAAGGTTGTTTTACAAGAAAGGCGGGAGTATACCTGAGGCAAGGATATTATATGATAAGCAGGGATGACCTAGATGCACTCAAAATCTATAATCTCAGATAAGAAAGGTGGTTCTAGAATCAAGACCTAGAGGTCACAGATAGCCCTAGGGAAACCAAGATTTTTAAGATAAATGTGAACAAAATAGCAAAAATGTGGAGACCTGTTTGTCAGTGGAATACTGATAGCCGTACTTCAACACAGCTTGCTGAAGGAATCTTTAGGGAAAGGGAAAATCTGAATGTACAATTTGTACAACGTACACATTACACCCTCAACACCCTTCGTGGCCATTTCTGGAGTATATCTTTCTTGTCCTTTCTATTCATTTAGAACATCATCTTTTTGTTTTGTTTACCTACTCTTGCATAATTTAATTTTTAATTTTTATATTAAAATTGATTAGTTTAGGTCAGGGGTTCTCAACCAGAATCACCTGCAAGGCTTTTTTTTTTTCCAAAATAGTTGAAGTTTGAGGTTGGAACATGTATATATTTATAAAGCTTCCTAGATCATTTGGATATGTAGCTTCTGTGGGTCAGAAGTCCAGGCATGGCTAGCGGGTCATTACTAAGGCTCAAATTAAAGTGTCAGTGGTCTATAGTGTCATCTGAGGTTTGACTGAAGAAGGATTTGCTTCCAAGCTCACAGAGTTTTTGGCAACATTTAATTCCTTGTGGGTAGTTGGATTGAGGGCCTCCGTTTTTTGCTGACCGTTGATGTCGGACTGCCCTCAGTTTCTTGGCCATGTATTTCTTTCCAACATGGCTTCTCACCCTTTCAAAACCAGCAAGGAAGAAGGACTCGCTTCCCAAGATGAGCATAACCATGTTGCTTAATGTAATCATGTACTTATAATCCCATGCATCCCATCACCTTTGCTGTATTCAACTAGTTAGAAGAAAGGCGCAGGTCCTACTCACACGCAAAAGGAGGGCTAATCAAAGATGTAAATATCAGAAAGCAGGAACATGGGCGTCATCTTAGAGTTTGTCTACCATACCTGTCATCTAAAATCCTTACAATGCCTTTAATTTTAATTGCTAAAAAATGTGTGAAGGATTTTAATGTATTCATTCAACAGATATTTCATATGCCAGGCACTATCCTTAGATACTGTTCTTGCCTTTTGTAACATATCTATAAACAATTATAATAAAATATAGTAAACTCTGTAAGAAACCTGGGGAGAGTCTAGGCATGTCTGATGTTGATGGATTGATTTTTATCATTAAATTTGGACAAGATTCTAGGACAGACTATTAAAAGGATGGTTCAGTACACTGTGAATGAAAAACAGCGTTTACCAAGAACATCAAAAGTTAGTAGAACCACGTTAGGTCACACTGGCCTCATTTGTTTTTCCCACAGGAAGGTTTGTCAGGATAATATGGTAAGCTTAGAATATTTGGACCAAAATATTTGGAAAGAGGTTCTTGTTGTGTTCATCTGAAAGTAGTGGAGAAATATGAACCAGAATCTAGTATAATACAACTAAAGAAATGAACAACTGTGGAAGAAACATGCTGTGAGGATACTAATCAGCACCGCTTAATCAATGAACACATAAGAACCTGGAGGAAAATATTATTGTCAGTGACATAGCTCTATCCTTGTCTTGCTTCTCTAGAGAACTCTCATGGATGAAGTGGATGAATACTGGGGTGGCACAGAAGCAGAGATGAGCAGTGACTACAAATGATGTGAGAATCAAAATAAAACCTGGTGATAAGTGGTGACAATAAATCAATTCCAATAGGATAGGTATTTCTAGTGATCAATAGAACATTCTTGTGTTAGGGCCAAAGTTGGCAGCAAGTATAAATTTATAAAACATGGCATGTCAATTTAGAAATTTTAGGTTATTCACATTAAAGGTGGGCTATTTTTGTGATATAGATTCCACAAAGAATAGTTCAAATAACACATCGTCAAAGTGTATTTATTGAAACACAGCATGTATATTGAGAGAAAATAGTTTTTATCTCCTAGTTTCTGAGATTTCATTTGAAGGATTTCACCTGCTTTAGGGATGGCTTTTAAAAGGAGCTCTGGGCTAGGTGCGGTGGCTCATGCCTGTAATTCCAGCACTTGAGAGGCTGAGGCGGGCAGATCACCGGAGGTCAGGAGGTCAAGACCAGCCTGACCAACATGGAGAAATCTTGTCTCTACTAAAAATAGAAGATTAGCCGGGTGTGTTGGTGCATGCCTGTAATCCCAGCTACTCGGGAGGCTGAGGCAGGAAAATCACTTGAACCCAGGGGACAGAGGTTGAGGTGAGCCGAAATTGTGCCATTGCACTACAGCCTGGTCAACAAGAGCAAAAAAAAAAAAAAAAAAAAAAAAAAGCAGCTCTACTGTAGCATGGTCAGAGGGCCACAAGAAAATAGGTTAAGAAATGAAGCGTTGGGACTGGAATAGGGTCTCTTAGAAGGGAATTTACTTGAAATATTTGAAAGACCATCTTGGGTGAAGTGAATTGAATTTGTTTTAAATAGCTCCACTGGAAAGACGTGAGACCAATTTTGGAAGTTGCCATGAGACTAATTTTGGAGTGATTTCTTATGCTCTGAATTCTCTAAAGTTGAAACAGGTTGCTTCGGAAAATGAGTTTACTGTCACTAAGTGGGTCTAATCATGTGCCGTCAAGCTTGATAGGGTATTGCTGATTAGTTTAGGAATTGGATATGTAGTTGGGCTAAAGAACTAAATATATGAAGTCCTTTCTAAAACAATGATTAGCAGTTTCACTGCACTATCATCTGTGGAGGTTTTAAAAGGTCATATACATCTAACTTCTTCTCCAGCCCCATTGAATAATCAATGATAATTTTTCTATACTATTTCTATAAAATTATATCCAGTATTTAAAAAACTTCCTAGGGTAATTTGCAGGCCAGTGAGTTGGCTGGAGAGGCTTTGAAAGAACATTTAAAAAATATCTTGCACTAAAACATAAATCAACTATTTTATTGTTTTTTCCCCTCATTTACTTTGGTGGTAAACATTGTGTTATCATATGTTGACTCCAGTTCTTTCCAACAGAATACTGTAATGTGACAGCCATTTAAACAAAGAGGTTTGGATTGAGAAGAAAAATACCAACTACTCATCTAAGAGGAAGGAAAAGGGAATTCAGAAGGTTATAGATGAGGATATGTTGAGGACGAACTTCCTTTCCTTATACCCATCCCCAGGAAACACTTAGAACAATGTCGTTAGTTAAGCAAAATAGAGATGTGCCGATTTTCCAGGATCTGTAATTTATCAACTAATCTAATGTTCTTGCAACTGCCTTCCCTGTGCCATCAGGGCACAGAAATGATAATGTACTTCATTGTCTCTACTTTAGTTTAATTTAGGTCTTCTCCCTGCTTTCCCCTTCTGCAAAGATGACTTACATGATGATGACAGCATTGATATGTGAAAGACTAGAAGAAACAAAATTTTCAATGATGACAACCTATAAAGAATCAAAGCACTTTAAGAAATCTGAAAAAATTAACAAGAACAGCTTTTATGCAATAAGGACTATGCAAATTGTGTAAAAACTTCTGACATTTAGAACTTTTACAAAATTAGAAAGCCTCATAAACTACTATCAATCAAATCATCATACTTAGAATTAAAAGAGAAACTAGAAATCATCTCCATCGATCACACTATTATTTCCTTTTCCTAGATGAAAAGGAAAGCTTTCTTGATGAAGTAAGTACTGCTTTATTTATATTCTGAGGTGTAGATTCCTTATCTCCTGGTGGATTGGCTTAAATAAGTCACTACCAACTACTTTAGCACTAATCTAGTCATTACCCTTTGTTTTATAAACGAGGAAACAGAGATGCCTTAACATTCTTCAAATAAAAGTTTATTGAAGTATCTGGCACCTATGTAAAAGTTAACTAGACCATTTTGTCATGGTCCAAGGATTTTGGGGGAAGAAGTGAGGTATTTCCTCTCTCAGCTATTTGGAAAAGAGAAAAGTTAGCCTTCTGTTTAAAACTGATTTGCTCATTGACCCACCATCTTTTCAATTAATTTCAAATTTTAATTTTAATTTAACTTTCAGTTGATGCATTCTCAATGCAATCTATGTTAATGTGCTCTATTAAACAACTATGTATCACATTTACAAATACTCTTGTGTATCTTGTTACTACATTATTTCATACACCCAGTTGAGTCCTTGGAAACTCAAATAATCATGTGACTAAAAAATAAAAAACATACATCTTGACCCCAAATTGTAAAAGACCTTGAAAAATGCTTGGGAGTGAATTACAATGTACCATGTAACAAAATTAGTCCAATGCAACTTACATCACTTTTAAGATAAATTTATAGCTTAGTGTATTTATCAGAATACAACAAGGAATAAAAAGTAGGTAAGTGGCTGAGTGCGGAGGCTCACGCCTGTAATCCCAGCACTTTGGGAAGCTGAGGCAGGTGGATCATGAGGTCAGGAGTTCGAGACCGCCTGGACAACATGGTGAAACCCCGTCTCTACTAAAAATACAGAAATTAGTCTGGCGTGGTGGCAGCACCTGTAGTCCCAGCTGCTTGGAAAGCTAAGGCAGGAGAATTGCTTGAACCCGGGAGGTGGAGGTTGCAGTGAGCTGAGATTGTGCCACTGCACTCCAGCCTGGGCAACAGAGTGAGACTCTGTCTCAAAAAAGAAAAAAAAAAATTAGATAAGATTTTTTCTCAAGAAGATAGAAGGATGATAAATATAAACCTAAGGAAGTAGGAATAAAAGAAATAATGAAAAATAAAAACATAAATCACCCTATCTAGTGAAGAATATCTAAATAGATGATTAGCAAGACCAATTAATTATTAAGGTAAGAAAATTAAAAAGACTGATAGATTTCTGGCAAGACTGATGGAGAAAAAAGATATGGAAGATATGGAATCAGAAAGGACAATAGCTACAGATAAAAATATTTCAACTCACAGATGAATGCCAGCAAATTTGGGACTTTTGAGAAAACATATACACTTCTGGAAAAGAATTATACTGATCAGTATTGGCCCAAGAAGATATAGACATTCTAATTAAACATAGAAGCGTTCAATGGAATAATTTCTATTAGATTATTTAAAATTATAATAAGAATCCCCACTATTTCTCCATCCCTTAAAAGTACCAGAGATAGATAGTTTTATAAGGAAGGCCTACCCAATTTTCAATAAATAGATCATTTTTCTCTTAAACATCTTGTTTAACAGATTAAAAAATTACAGTTGCTCAAATCATTTGGAATGTCGTCTAATCTTAAAACCAAAACCAGATGAGAACAATATAAGAAAAGCTAATTATTGGCCATTTTTTACTTATGAAAATAGACATATGAAATCTATATAAAATGTTAGCTAGAAACACCTAATAATGTATTATATCAAGATCAAGTAGGATTTTTGTCAAGAAGGGAATGCAAGATGGTTTGAAATTGGAAAATCTGTTTCTAGGGTTCACTACGTATCCATAGGAAAGGCAAAAATTTGTATGACCTTCTAAATGGATGTAGAAAAAGCATTTGAAAGTTTCGTATTTTCTGATGATAATGTGAGGGCAATATTTAAAAAGCATTTGATAAAGTTCAGTGTCTACTTATGGTAATGTGGGGATGAAATTCAATATCTATTTATGATAATGTAATTTATGCACAGTTAGGGTTTTTCTGAGAAAATTTAACTAAAGCTTGGGACCTGGGTTAAAAGAGCAATCCTTATAAATCAATTTGTGACTGATTAGCAAGAGAGCATTCCAGGGAGATTCACTTCCCTGCAAGTATGTGTTTATCTCCAAAGGGGTGATGTGACTGGAAAGCATGGAAAGGTTGCTGGATTGTAAAGCTGGAGATACCTTCCTTATCTTTTCCTTAGATTTATTTCCATTACAAAAAGTGAGGATCCAGGATTCTTCTCAATAAGTTTGCAAGGAGATGCTCTCATGGGAAGTGGGAAAGCATGCATGTAAGCATTCAGAGATGTATTTTTAAGGTTCCTTGCCTACAGAAGTTCCCCTAACATGTTGGAAAATATATAGCTCTCATCGTGCCACGTTCAAGAGTTATGAATTGAGGCAAAGGGGACTAGAGTGCTTTTTATTATGTAAGTATAATAATTAACTTGCT
The DNA here is from genome assembly GCF_003255815.1 of Theropithecus gelada. Taxonomy (NCBI): domain Eukaryota; kingdom Metazoa; phylum Chordata; class Mammalia; order Primates; family Cercopithecidae; genus Theropithecus; species Theropithecus gelada. Next base: position 74,659,827 of record NC_037672.1, read on the forward strand.
ATGCTCCAGAAGCCTGTGTTGGCATTTAAGAAAATATTAATAAATACAGATATTAAAAATGCCCCAGATAAAAACTCTCAGATAATCAGGAATAAAATGGGACTCCCTTTAACCAGAAAAGATTAGCTACCAAAACCCAACGCTGATCATTGAACCCAATGGAGAAGACTTAGAATCATCCTGTCTAAGCCTTAGAAGAGAGCAAGAATGTCTATCTTTGCTGCTATTCAACAATGCAGTTAAAATTTACCAATGCAGTAATAATTTACCAACACTATTTTGGTTTCTTTATATGCATTAAATTATTTAATAATCACAAGAACCTGTGATGAGGTCCTATCACTAGCTCCATAATCCCGATGAAAATATTTGGGACTCAGAGATGTCAAGTATCTTGCTCAAAGTTATACAGCATCAGGGTCAGGAAATTTGGCTGCTGAGTCTCCACTCGTAATACTACCTTACATAAAAGATTCAAAAAATGGAAGAGATGACACTAAACTGTTATTTTCATCAATAACAAACTATTAGAATATGAGATAGCTTGGCAAATTTCTAGGATATAAAATCAATATACAAAAACCAATATACAAAACTCAATAGTATTCCTTTTTAATAGTAGCAATCAGAGGATGTAACATATAATAAAATATCAATTATAATAGCAATGAATATTTAGGAAGTGGTTGCTAAGTTAAAAAATGGCTGTATAATATATTCATGAATGAGAAAGTTTAACATCATAAAGATGTTAGTTCTTCCCAAATTAAACTTTAAACATTATGATTTTTTTTTCAAAATCCCACTGAGAATGGAGTAAAATAACCTAAAATTTATAGAAGACTGTTTCTGACTGGTTAAGACCTTTTACACCCACAAAAGTAAAAGAGGGAGAAACTTACCTGACCAGATAATAGGATACTGTTTTGCTGCATAATTAAATGAGCATATTATGTGTGTGCATGTATACATACATATGAGACAGTCATGAGTATGTGTGTGTATATATACACACATATATATGCATATATACATGGACAGTAGTAGTGGCTTCATAACTGGGTGAGAAAAAGATTATTAATAAATGCCGTTTGGAAATGGGCTTCATTCTCCCACTATGAAAACTTAAAATCAAAATTGAATAAAAGGCTAGAAATGGATGGAAATGTTATAGAGCTATTAGAACAAAATTCAGAAGAATATAATTATGACCTTGGGTCTGTGGAAGATTTCTTAAACAAGAAACAAAAAAAGCACACATCACAAACTCAGAAAGATAGATGGATTTGATGATAGTAACCTTAAACACTTCTGTTTAACAATGGATACCATATGTAAACATTAAAAAACAAGCTTATAACTGGAGGAATATGATTGTTAAATAGGTGAATAAAAAGGATTAATAGCTTAAAAGTGTAAAGAATTCCTGCAAATCAGGAAGAAACTGTCAAGTAACCCAATACAGAAGTGACCAAATGATATGAGTAGATAAGTTTCAGGGGGAAAACTTACATGGCTAGTAATTTCATAGAGAAGTGCTCACGTTTATCAGTAATCAGACAATGAAAAATTAAAATGAGACATATTTTTTTTGCACTCATCAGAGGAGTAAAACTTAAAAAGTCAGATAGCATCCAGTGCTAGTGAGCACATTACTGGAAAAAAAATGATATTGCAGAAACCATTCAGGAGACCAATTTGAACATTTAGTGAAATCAAGTATGCATAATCTCCTGTCCAGAAGGCATTAATACATATCCCAGAGAAGTTCTTAGATCAGTACCCAAATAAGCATGGATAGGAATATCTATCAGATAACTATTTTTTAATTGTAATGATGAAGAGTTGGAAACAATAGAAATATTCAATTAATGTCCAACTGAACATTATATGCACAAAAATAAAATAACACAGTTAAAATATATGAACTAGACTATAAGTATTAATATGGATCAATCTGAGATGCCTAATATTTTTTGGAAAAAGTGAGCAAAATTAGATGTTAGTACCATCTGAGTAAATACCAACTGAAGTTTGGGTGCTTAGAATGAAAAAGGATATAGAATGAGATATTGGGTTGTGAAGATGAAGAGAATGAAAACACACACAAAATGAAGACATTCATTGATAATTGAAAATAACATGTCACAAACTAGTATTTTATAAATCTAAAAAGAGAAGGCAAAGACTCTCACAGAGCCCACTGTCTCCAAAAAGTTTGCAGACTTTAGAGCATCATTTTATAAAGAAATCCTTTTTCTTCTCCATTACCTTCATGACCGTGAAAAGGCAGCCATATCGTCATAGTAGCAATATCCTTTCCTTCTAGCAATATACTCACTAGCACTGGGTGCTATTTGATTTTTAAAGTTTTACTCTTCTGATGAATGCACAAAATTATGTCTCATTTAATTTTCCTCTCTTGAATCAAGAAAATAGAAAAATCACATTCTAGATATGGTCTTGGAGGACTTTAGCTTCGAGGGTACGTAGATCGAAGGTTTAGAAAGCTTTCACATTAGCTAGAAGAAGAAAAAGAACCAAAATTCAAGAAGAGACAATAATATTCCAAACTCCAGTTACAATAAATGAACTGAATCCAGGAGCATTTCAAAATTGATATAAAATCAAATCTAAATTCTTGGGACTGGATACTAGATGGAGGTCTATAGGTGGTAAAATAAAGACATTGAAAATCAGTAAAGCTACAGTCTGGATTATGGAGGAGAGAGTAGCAAGAGCGGGAGAAAGAGGTAAATATCTGCATAGATCAAATGGGGTGAATAGAGAGGGAAAGGATAAGTAATATAAAAATATATAATGTATAAAAGTAGATAAGCTATTTTTGTAAACCCATACTGAAGCCAATTTGAGTGAAGCTTCTTCCTTCCATCTGGCTTATTGATTTAGGAAACTCCAATAAGGGAGTTACTTCTAAGAAATCTGCTTTTAAACTTTGTAACCTCTAACACATCATGACCTATTACAAGGATCACTCTTGCACCTTGACAAAGACTCTTTCCTTGACCAAAGTTTCAACAGGCTCTTCAGAGCCCTCTTTTCAACTCAACTTTGTCCTTGGGGATTGTCTTTGGCATGCTGAGTCCAGTTTTAGCAAAAATCCAATAAGTTGGTTTACCAAGAATGCCCCCACCATTGATATGTGATCACCTTGACCTGACTTCAGCAAGAATCCTGTTAAGTCAGTTTAACATGGGTCTCCATAAACTTAACGTCTCCTCCTAGTAGTAATTTTCCATTTACTGACCCGCCTCATTCTGCTCATTCTCTGTAATCCCAGCTGTCTTGTTGTATTTGGAGTTGAGCCTAATCTTTCTCCCCTAATGCGATAGTCTTAGCAGCTATTGCAACAGTCCTAAAAATGCGTGACTTACTGTTTTGACAAGTGTCAGAATAATTTTTTCATTAATACCTTAAAACAAAATTTCAATGATAAAGAGTAATCATGGGAAGTGAAGGTAGGGTGATTTGGGATTGTAGGGGATAAGGTTTTACTTATCTCAATGGAGGCAAGAGATCTAACAAATTCCCAGGAAATTCCTCTTTTTAAGTGGTATCACTATTAGACATATATACCATGACTATAAGGAAATGCAAATCATATAAAACACAGGTACAATTGTATCTCTTCGGACCTCTGGAGGAAGATGTATAGGCACAATGATTGGGAATAGAAGACATTTTTCTTTTATCCCTCTGTATCAGGACCATATGCTATCAATAGTTAGATGCTGATCACAGTGATTTGTATCCCCATATTTGAAATGATAATGGGCTCTTAAGAGGAAGCAGCTTTTGAAGCAGTTATGAAGAAGCCTGCCTCCTCAGTCATCTCCAGAGGTTTTCTTCAACCTTTCCTATAGGGCTGTGGCTTGTTGACAGGGAGTCTGAAAACAAAAGGATAACAGTGAAAGATTCTGCCTCTTATTGTCGTGTTTCTGGACATTTTGCCTCTCTGGGAGTTCCGTTTTTTTAAGGTCTACTGATGGAGTGAAGGATTTTGCTCTCTGAAAAGGCTGCCCACCCTCTGGCCAGATGTAAGTACCTATTCATATTGCACCCCCTCTGGAGGTGAAGAGAAAAGTAAACACTTCCGCCTACTGAGTCTGGTTTATGTGATTGATGCTGGGACTTCCAATTTCCAGGACAAACGATGCATTAGTGGAAATGGGCACACAGGAAAGCTCAGTGCCAATGAGTTAAGTGCCCATCGCTGTACTCAGTGAACACTTTACTGATCTCAATTGTAGGCAATTAACAGTGATTAGCAAGTGCGTGCTTGGTGGGTGGCACAATGAGATTCTTCTTATTGATGAGACAAACTCACAAACAACCCAGAGAGATAGTGCCATGAAAATGCAACCGAAAAGCTCAATAACTGTGCAAGAGCATCTGACCAAAGCAGGACTCTTGTGAATGTTTTAATTTCTCTTAAACCTCTCATTAACTCTCAAACAATCCGGTAATATGTGGGGAGGGCCAGATACTTATTTAGAATGAGACACTCTTAAAGCTTCCTGAGTTAGAGAAATTAGAATGAGAAGAAATAAAACCCTACAAAATTGTGCAACCCTGGGGAGTTCAACTATTTCTTATTTATGTTGTTATTTCCTTCTGATCTAACACCGTGTCTTGAACCTAGGAGATTTCAGTAAGTGTTGAGGAAAGTGAATTGGAATGAGGTCTCCTACCAGCTACTGATGATCACATTAGCCTCTTCTTGCTTCTTGTCCCTTCCACTATTTTCTTTTGTTACTAGCTTTTCTTTTTTTTTTTTTTCAACAGAGTCTCACTCTGTTGCCAGGCTGGAGTGCCATGGCGTGATCTCTCCTCACTGCAACCTCCGAGTCCTGGGTTCAAGCGATTCTTCTGCCTCAGCCTCCCAAGTAGCTGGGACTACAGGTGTGCGCCACCATGCCCAGCTAATCTTTGTAATTTTAGTAGAGAGAGGGTTTCACCATGTTGTCCAGGATGGTCTTGATTTCTTGACCTCGTGATCTGCCTGCCTCGGCCTCCCAAAGTGCTAGGATTACAGGCATGAGCCACTGTGCCCACCCTTTTTGCTACCCTTTCTTTCTCTTCCCTTTAAAGAATCATCATGACCATATTTGAGACGTGTTTTTTTGCTTTAGATATATTTAAGAGATAGTAGAAATTAATTTGTATTTGTCTACTAACTTTTATTATAATTTCATAGAAGTATTTCCACGGAAGTATTTGGGCTCAAAGACACGGTAATGAATAACTAATATCCATTTCAAAGAGTTTCTGCTACTGGCAATACACAGTTGAATGGCAATTATTCTCCGAAATAGCAAGAAAATAATCAAGTGGACAATTAATTAACATGCTCCTTAAACACCCACATGTTAAATCATGTTATACAATTCCCATTTCCTTGCAAGTTCTTACTGGCTTTATGAGACTTGCATGTCTAACTAACCACATGAGCTATACCAGGTGTTCAGAGAAATTCATTCATGAACTGAAATAACCTCATAGAGATACTGTTTTAACAAATGCAGGCTGCTTCGTTCCACTATTAGGTGCAGAATGCTCCATGAAGGCAAGGGCCAATTCTATGTTTACTATAAAATCCCCAGTGCCAACACAGTGTTTGCAATGGAGTAGTGTTGAAAGAATAAATAAACTGCACAATGAGGAAGTAAAACAGGGATATTTCATAAAAATCCATTCTTATCATTCCTTCATAGAAATTAATCACTACTTTAAAGTCACATTCACTTGTGTATATAGCCAGATAGTAAAAAACAATTTATTATGGCACCTAATTGTTGGAGATCATGCTTTAATAAGGAACACTTTACTGCTTAAAGAATATTATTGCTCAATGTAGTATTTGAATAGGTGATAATCTGAACTGCAAGTAAACCCTGCATCTCAATATCTAGAGACAAGTTGAGAAAGTGACCTTAACTGAAGCAAACAAGAATCAATGCCTAATTCATGTAACTAATTGCAATCTGACTCTCTTTACAATTCGGGTGTGATTATTCTTACTTAAATGAAACACATTTTTTTACCTTTGTTCTAACTCTGTTCTCATCAAGCAGTCATTTGATTATGAATCCAGTTTTCCTGTTATTTTTCATTTTTTTGAGATGGAGTCTTGCTCTGTCGCCAGGCTGGATTGCAGTGGTGCAATCTCAGCTCACTGAAACCTCTGCCTCCCAGGTTCAATTGATTCCCCTTCCTCAGCCTCCCGAGTAGCTGGGACTACATTGTACGCACCACCATGCCTGGCTAATTTTTTGTATTTTAGTAGAGACGGAGTTTCACCATGTTTACCAGGATGGTCTCAATCTCCTTACTATGTAATCCTCTCACCTAGGCCTCCCAAAGGGCTGGGATTACAGGTGTGAGCCAACGTGCCCGGCCTCTTGTTATTTTTAATCCAGGAAATGTGTCCCTAGATGGAGGCAATGCATTTTTCAATTATTTGGAAAATACTCTTTTATTATAAATGTATACCTTAGCATTATGCTTTACACATTAGCCAGGTTTGAATGTACTTAGCATTAACAAATTTTCTAGACATCATAAAATTATTCCTAAGTGATTAAAATGTAAAGTTTTGGGGATTTTTTTTTTCAAAATTGAGGAATAATGGCACCATGATCTTTTTTAATGAATTTACACACTAGCTAGTTTTAAATGTACTTAGTATTAACCAGTTTTCTAGACATCGTCAAATTATTCCTGACTGAGTGATTAAAATACAAAGTTTTAGGGGTTTTTTGTTTGCTTGTTTTTGTTTTTGGTATGTTCAACATTGAAAAATAAGGCCACCATGACACATTACACAATTGTTCTGTCCCAAAATTCTTCATAATGGACTATTCTGCCTTTTAAAAATTATTTTTCTTAACCGTACGCAGTAAGCCCTGAACATCATTTAATGCAACTCATCCATGTCTCGGCTGTTTCAAAGTCCAGGTTTGCCCCAACTTCTGTAAAGCCCCAACTTTGAATAATCTGAGGCCAAATTAATGAGGATTAATTGTATGTCATCCTTGATGTTCTTTTGACCTTTTCATATGAATGAATTACATTAGCCCTCAGCCCTTCTGATGACTTTTTATAGAAGTCTGCAAATTTTTAATAATGAGGTGCTTGAAATTGAACAAAGGGTGTTCAGGACTCCTCTTACTGTGGACAATTAGCATCTCTCATCATTATCACCGTAATACCATTTAAGAATAAGTAGACCAAAGATGTCTTTTTATGTGCTTTAGAGATGCCTATTTAATTGGTGAGCTTAATAAAAATAGTCAATGATAATAAAGTCACTTCCTCCCTTGCTCCCAACAGATTTTATATCAGAAAATGATGAATGAAACCAGTTAAAAGTTTTTTCATTATTGTCAGAGATATGTGTTTGTTTTCATATTTCAATTTTTGATAAATCTTATCATAATACATAGTTTTTTTCACATTTCAATTTTTGATAAATCTTATCATAATACAGTTTTTAATGCATTTCAATGAAGTCTAATTTTGTTTTACTACTTTGCCATGTTTAAATGCTTACTTGTGATTTTTGGTTATGTTGTAGAAAGTACGCCTTTCTTTGTGCATCATTAGTACTGTGCTATTCTTTTTCTAATCTATTCATATTTAAAAATCATGTTAATGCTCATCTTTACTGATGCTGATTTAGGTTAGTAAAAGTTTTTTTTTTTTACTTCTTTTCAGAAAAGTGAATCGAAATGTTCATATTTTAGTCCATGAGACTTGATATCACATCTAACCAATTAACTTTTTTAAAAAACAAGTTTTATCTGCTTTGATGAGGTAAAATTTATGCCCAATAAACTTACTCATTTCAAGTGTGCTGTTTGACCAGTCTTCACAAATGTTATATGCTGTGTAACTACAACTATAATCAAAGGAAAGGACATTTCTATCTCTCCAGACAGTTTCCTCCCTCTTCTCTTTCACTGCCAGTTCTGTCTCCCCATCCCATTCCCAAACCCCTATCACTATAGTTGTTAGTTCAGTGTTTTATATAATTTCATACAAATGGAATCATAGAATATATAGTTGTATATCTGGCTTCTTCATTTAGCATAATGCTTTTGAGATTCATCCCAGTGTGTTTGTCAGTAGTTTATTCTCTATTTATTAATGATTAATGGATATTTCATTTGTTTTCAGGTTTTAGGTACCGTGGTATAAAAAAGAATATATATAGTATATGTCCCTGGTTCCTGGAACAGAGCTTTAAAAATCCTTAGGCCTTTTTGAGTGATAGAGATACCTCTGTTATGCTAATGAGGTGACTCATAGGGGTGAAAGTGGCAGAGCTAGATTATGTCAGGATAGGGCTGGTCACTAGAGAGGTCAAGCACATGATTAGAATGTTGGAACTTCCAGCTTCCTGACCTCTAGGGATAGGACCTAGAGACTGAGTTCAAGCCCAAGGCCAATGTTTAATCAATCATGCCTACATAATGAGACCTTGATAAAAACTCTAAACAGGGAGTCCGAGGTAGGCATATCACAAGGTCAGGAGTTCGAGACCAGCCTGACCAACATGGTGAAACCCCATCTCTACTAAAAGTACAAAATTAGCCGGGCATGGTGGTACATGCCTATAATCCCAGCTACTCTGGTGGCTGAGGCAGGAGAATTGCTTGAATCCGGGAGGCAGAGGTCGCGGTGAGCCGAGATTGTGCCACTGCACGCCAGCCTGGGTGACAGAGCAAGACTTCATCTAAAAGAAAAAAAAGGTCTAAAGGTTTGGTGTAGCGTCTTTTGTGAAGACGTTGATATGCCAGGAGGGCAATGCGCTCTGACGCACAGAGAGAAGTCATGCCTTCCCCAATGAGTCTCTTTTATTTGAGCATAGTCTTTATAATAAAACCTTATTTGTAAGTATAGTACTTTTAGTGAGTTTTGTGAGGCTTTTTGTTTTGTAAATTAGTGAGAAAGTCATGGGAACCTTTGAATTTATAGCCAGCCTCTCATAAATGTGTATAACTCTTAAGTCATGCAGGTTGCATCTAAAGTAAGAGAAATCCTGTGGAGAAGTAACTGGTGGACGCTGATGTTAATCATAAGAATTAATGTTAGAAATATACTTTGGTATACCCACTAGGGCAGAAACTGAGTAAATATGAATGAAGCTTCTATGAACATTCATATACAGTGTACGTATCTTTCTGGAGACAAATGTTTTCATTTCTGGGAGTGGAATTACTTGGTCTTATGGTAACTCTACAAGACACTGTAAAGTTGTTTTCCAAAGTGGGTTGTACCATTTTGCATTCTCTTCAGCAATGAATTAGAGTCCTCATTGTTCCACATTCTTGTCAACCTGTGGTATTGTTAGTCTTTTGAATTTTAGATATTCGAATAGGTGTATAGAAGTATTTCACTGTGGTTTTAAATTTGCATTTCCCTAATGTCACCAAATAAAATTTGAAAATTTACTGTATAAATGATAGTTTCACATATTTAATTTTCAATTCATTATATGTATATAGATGTAGACAAAGTTATATGTTCATATCCTAAATTCAAAGAGTTGCTATGAAAACCTCTTATCTTCACATTTTTCATTAAAGATGTAATTTTTTAAAATGCTTAATTTTTTTTGTTGTTTTTTAACCGCAGTTTTAGGTTAGCAAAATTCAGAAGATACAGTATTTTCTCAGTTATTCTCTAACTCCACACATGCATAGCCTCCCCTGCTAATAATACCTCTCACTAGAGTGGTATATTTGTTACAATTTATGAACCTACGTTGACACATTTTTATCATTCAAAGTTCATAGTTACATTAGGGCTCACTCTTTTTCTTTGTTTTGTGTTTTTTTTTTTTTTTTGAGTCTCTCTGTCACCCAGGCTGGAGTGCAATGGCACAATCTCATCTCAATGCAAGCTCTGCCTCCCGGGTTCAGGCCATTCTCCTGCCTCAGCCTCCAGAGTAGCTGGAACTACAGGTGCCCACCACCACACCCAGCTAATTTTTTGTATTTTTAGTAGAGACGGGGTTTCACTGTGTTAGTCAGGATGGTCTGGATCTCCTGACCTCATGATCTGCCAGCCTCGGCCTCCCAAAGTGCTGGGATTGAGCTACCGCAGCCCAATCCCAGGTGTGAGCTACTGCAGCCCCGCCCGGGCTCATTCTTGGTGTTGCACATTCTATAGGCTTGGACAAATTTTTAATGACATGTATCCACCATTATAGCATCACACAGAGAGTAGTTTCACTGATTTCTGAGTTTTGCCTATCCTCTTGCTGCCAACCCCTGGTAACAATTGATCTTTTTATTGTCTCCATAGTTTTGCCTTTTCTAGAATTTCATATGCACTCTTTTCAGACTGGCTTCTTTCACTTAGCAATATGCACTTAAGTTTCTTCCATGTCTTTTCATGGCTTGATACCTCAGTTCTTTTTAGCACTAATATCATATTCTATTGCCTGGTATATTAAAGTTTCTTTATCCATTCACCTACTGAAGGACATCTTGGTTGCTTCCAAGTTTTTGCAATTATCAATAAAATTTCCATAAACATCTGTATGCAAGTTTTCATGTGAATGTATGTTTAAAACTCTTCTGGGTAAATACCAAGGAGTGGAATTGCTGAATCATGTGATAAGTGTTCATTTAGTATTGTAAGAAACTGCCAAACTTTTTTCCAAAGTGGCTGGACCATTTTACATTCCTACCAGCAATGAATGAGTGTTCCTATTGTTTCACATCGTTACCAGCATTTACAGTTTTCAAAGTTCTGGTTTTTAGCCATTTCAATAGGTTTGTTGTAGTATCTCCCTGTTGAAGTGAACCTTTTTTTAATATGCTTATTTGCCTCTGAAATATTCTTTGGTGAGGTGTCTGTTAAGGTTTTGGCCTATTTTTTAAATTGGGTTGTTTTCTTATTCTTGAGTTTTAAGTGTTCTTTGTATGTTTTGGCTAGAAATCTTTAATCAGGCATGTCTTTTGCAAATGTTTTATGTCAATCTCTTTCTCTTAACATTGTCTTTTTCACAGGGACTTTTTAATTGTAACAGATTCTAGATTATCAATTTTTTTTTCATGAATCATACCTTTGGTATTGTATCTTAAAAGTCATTCCCACACTCAAGGTCTTCTAGGTTTTCTCCTATGTTATCTTTTTAACATAGGAGGCAAATAAGCATATTTTAAAAAGGTTCACTTCAACAGTGAGATACTACAACAAACCTATTGAAATGGCTAAAAACCAGAACATTGACAACTGTAAATTCTTGTAACAATGTGAAACAATAGGAAGTTTTATACTTCTGCATTTCATATTTATGTCTAGAATCCATTTTGTATTTATTTTTATGAAGTGTTTAAGATCCGTGTCTACATTCTTTTTTTTTCCTTTTTGCATGTGGATGTCCAGTTGTTCTAGCACCATCTGCAGAAGACACTTCTTTTTATTGTATTGCCTTTGCTCCTTTGTTAAAAATCAGTTGACTTCATTTACGTGCATCTATTTCTAGGCTCTCTATTTTGTTCTATTGATCCCTTTGTCCATTCTTTCATCAACACCACATTGTCTTCATTACTATAGCTTTATAGTAGTCTTGAATTTAGGTAGTGTCAATCCTCCAACTTTGTTCTTGTCCTTCAATACCGTGCTGGCTATCCTGGATTTTTTACCTCTCCATAAAAATTTTACAATTGTTTTGTCAATATCCACAAAATAACTAGCTGAGATTTTGATTGGAATTGCATTGAATCTATAGAAGTAATTGGGAAGAACTAATTTCTTGACAACATTGAGTCTTCCTATTTATGAACATGTAAGATCTCTCTAACAGGTATTTTAAAGTGTGCTTGTTCCTGTAAGTCATTTAAAAGCGTTTGGAAATTCTCTTGCTTTTTCAATAGTCAGTCCCCTTAACATTTTTTAAGGTCTTCTAATTTCTTTATCCCTGGGAATATATCACCTTATTCTTTTTTATTAAAAAATTTTCTCCTTTCTTTCTGTCTCCCTTCCTGAAGACTTTAGGAGATAATGCTCTATTCTTCAGCAATTTATTTATTTCTACTTTCCACAGTGGTTTTTATTTTATTTTATCTTACTTTTTACATTTCTATTTAACATTTGTGAAATCAAAGTACTTATTGTTATTGCGTTCTCTACAATTACAAAAAATGGCATTCTAAGCCAGTTTGGCTTACTCACTTAACATAGTAAAATGAGAACTTTAGGTAACCTCTGTTCATGCTTTATGATAGAGAAACCCATTGGATCTGTAATGGGACCAGGGAGTCAACACTTGTCTGAAGAGGTTGTGAGAGCTTTAGTTTGATGTTAACTTCAAATACCAAAGATACTGGGAAAATTAGTCCATTTTTGGACTTCCTGATAGGTTATTTTTTATTAAAGTAGAAAAAGTTTTTCAGACCAAACTGTGAACTGATGGGTCTACCCTGAATCTCAGTGTTTGGCATTGCCACAATTTATTTCTGATGTTTCTGAAGTTATTGCTATTTGTAATGGCAACAGTTCCAGAAATATAAGTATGAATACCTATTAGGGAAAGGGATTTGTTTGGCCAATGTCTCTTGAATGTCAAAACCTCAAAACTGAATTAAAGTAGCCTCATTAATTTTTCATAAGCAAAACAAGAGTATTGTGAATTTCATACCTTCATTTAAATTGAGTACCTGTCATGTACAAGTTCCCGTGCAACATAGGGGCATGTACAGAGCAATGAAATCCAAATTCTTCTTCCAAGAAACTCACAATCTACCATTCGTGATAAGATATAGATACATAATTACAGTGAAAAGTGATACCTTATACATGTTATTCACTAATAAATAACATCAAAAGGAAATCATGATTCATGAGTGATTTTCAAAATATTTTCAATGTTCTTTTAAGGCTTGAAGAGAAATACAATTTTGAGAACTTTAAGCTTCATTTAAAATATTGTACATTTCTATCATTTAAAAATATATATTCTCTGTTTTATTTTTATGAGTCCAGATATTTAAGAAGAAATTTTATTATGAATAGAATTTTTACTTATGGTGAGATTTTACAGTAGGCAGTGAATACTATTTAATGTTTAAGTTATTGTAATGATATGAAGACATATTGTTCTGACACTTTAAAATAATTATAAAGCTGACTCATTGCTGTACTGAAATGCTGAGCCTAAGTATTCCTCAGTCTTCCTGTTCTAATTAGATTTTATTTATTTCCAATATTTTTTGAGAAGACCGAGAAAAGATCACAAAAAAAAATCATCTATTATGCAACAACATCATTTGAACTTTTTAAAGACAAAATAATTCTTGATATAGCAGAAATCCGTATGATGCCCAGACTTTCCTCAGTAAACTCATAAACAAATGGAAGCAATAACATCTTTAAATCACTTTCTCAAATGCATCTCTGCTGTGGTTCCGATGGATACAAGTAATACCACCAAGTGTGTAATAACTTGAGAAAGTATTTCTAGGAGGCAGTACAGGCTCATCAAAACTCAATTCAGAAAAATATGAAACAAGATTAAAAGAAAAAAACCCCACAAACCTCCACAAACTGAATCCCATCAACAGGGAATCAACTTTTAGGAAAAACTGGGTGCTCATTTTATTAAGTCAAATATGCTGTAAACAAATACGACCAATATTCTCCACGCACTCTTTTCTGGTCCTTGGTTTAGAATAGTAAATTGGCTTAGTGCCCATTGTTGCCTAGTATAATCTTAACTGAAAGACCTTAGCTGAGATCCTTGTTTATAAGTTCTGGGAACTGATAGGCTTAAATAGAGTCATGGGTTGGAGATGTGTGAGAATCAAAATATTTAACCTCCATATGATACAGAGACTGACCAATCCGAAAAGATGCTGCTCGTGAACAACACATATTGTAGTACTAATGCCTACCAGCTGGATGTCAGCTCTCACTGTCTTTGTGAGGTTTTTGCTGAGGTGACATTTACTCTGGTGAATTCAATTAAATTAATAGGAGGCAAATCAAACCTCCCTTTTAAACCCTAAAGAGCAATGTGTCAGAGGCTCTGGTGACTACATCTTTACATGTGTACAAAATACTAGCTTAGATATAATTTTATTTGTTAGCAAACACTTATTAAGTGTCTACATTGGTTTAACCTGGGAGTCCGTCTATAAAACTTTTATCTGCTCAAGTTATTTAAAATAAATGATAGAACTGGATGAAATTGAGAGTCATCTAATATAGCTTTTAATTTTAAAAATGAGAAAATTGAGGCCCAGACTAATTAAGTAACAAATATTTCTGGGACATTTACATTGTGCCAAGCACTTTTCTAGCTGCTGAGAATAGAGTGGTGAACCTATATGTAAGAACCAGGAGGTTGTGGTAGAGTGACTATGGTTGAGGATTGGCCATGTTAGATTTGGTGTTTAACGAAAGTCCTTTCAGGGGTGACACCAAACACCAAACTGAAAGAAAAGGAGAATCTAGGCTTACAAAGATATGGGACATACTGTTTTAAATGGAGCAATAGCAAGTTAATAGTGAAGATTTAGCACATGAAGAAAAGCAAAACCAAGGCCTGCGTGGCTGAAGCCTCATGAATAAGCAGGAGAGAGAGCATCACAAGATGAGCTTGAAGAGGAGAGTGGAACCAGATCATGGAGAGTTTTTAGGTCCTGGTAAGTTGCCTTTTATTCTAAATTTTATTGAAACATTTTTGTACTTATATTACCACATGTTATGTATATTACATATAGTACACATATACATAACATGAGATTGATCTGATAGATATTTCTGAAAGATCATCTGGCAGAAGGAGGATTACTTAGTAGGCCGTTTTAGTCAAATGAGATGTGATGACATCATGGACTATGGTGACAGATGTGAATTTGAGAGAAATGGATGATTATAGGATATATTTGAAGATAGACTCAACGGGATATGTGATGGGTTGGTTATCGGGGATGAGAGAAAGAAAGAAATCAAGGTTGCCTCCTAAATTCTTGCTTGATTATCTAGGTTGATGGTAAGGCTGGTAAGCTGAGATGGTGTATCCCCACCCAAATCTCATCTTGAATTGTACTGCCATAATTCCCACGTATTTTGGGAGGGACCCAGTGGGAGATAATTGAATCATGGGGGCAGTTTCCCTCATACTGTTTTCATGGTAGTGAATAAGTCTCAGGAGATCTAATGGTTTTATCAGGGGTTTCTGCTTTTGCATCTTCCTCATTCTTCTTTGCTTGCTGCCATCCATATAAAATGGGACTTGCTCCTCCTTGCCTTCCATCATGATTGTGAGGTCTCCTCAGCCATGTGGAACTGTAAGTCCAATTAAATTTATTTTGCATATTGCCCAGTCTTGGGTATATCTTTATCAGCAGCATGAAAACAGACTAATACAGTAAATTGGTACCAGTAGAGTGAGTCGCTGCAGAAAAGATACCCCAAAATGTGGTAGTGACTTTGGAACTGGGTAACAGGCAGAGGTTGGAACAGTTTGGGGCTCAGAAGAAGAAAGGAAAATGTGGGAAAGTTTGGAACTTCCTAGAGACTTGTTGAATGACTTTGACCAAAAGTCTGATAGAGATATGGACAATAAGTTCTGAGCTGAGGTGGTCTCAGATGGAGATGAGAAACTTGTTGGGAAATGGAGTAAAGGTAATTCTTGTTATGTTTTAGCAAAGAGACTGGTGGCATTTTGCCCTTGCCCTAGAGATTTGTGGAACTTTGAACTTGAGAGAGATGATTTAGGGTGTCCGGTGGAAGAAATTTTTAAGCAGCAAAGCATTCAAGAGGTGACTTGGGTGCTGTTAAAGGTATTCAGTTTTATCAGAGAAGCAGAGCATAAAAGTTCAGAAAATTTTCAGCCTGGCAATCTGATAGAAAAGATAAACCCATTTTCTGGGGGAGAAATTGAAGCTGGCTGCAGAAATTTGCATAAGTGATGAGAAGTTGAATGTTAATCACCAAGACAATGGGGAAAATGTCTCCAGGGCATGTCAGAGGTCTTCACAGCAGCCCCTCCCATCGCAGGCCTGGAGACCTAGGAGGAAAAAGTTGTTTCATGGGCCAGGCCCAGCGTCCCTGAGCTGTGTGCAGTCTAGGGACATGGTGCCCTGCATCCCAGCCACTACAGCCATGGTTGAAAAGGGGCCAATGTAGAGCTTGGGCTGTGGCTTCAGAGGCTGCAAGCCTGAAGCCTTGGCAGCTTCCATGTGGCATTGAGTCTGTGGGTGCACAGAAGTCAAGAATTGAGGTTTGGGAACTTCTGTCTAGATTTCAGAAGATGTATGGAAACACCTGGATGCCCAGGCAGAAGTTTGCTGCAGGGACAGGGCTCCCACGGGGAACCTCTGCTAGGGCAGTTCAGAAGGGAAATGTAGGGTCGGAGTCCCCACACAGATTCCTTACTGGGGCACCACCTAGTAGAGCTTTGAGAAGAAGGCCACTGTCCTCCAGATCCCAGAATGTCAGATCCACTGACAGCTTGCACCATGTGCCTAGGAAAGCTGCAGACACTCAGTGTCAGCCCATGAAAGCAGCCGGGAGGGAGGCTGTACCCTGCAAAGCCATAGAGGTGGAGCTGCCCGAGACCATGGGAACCCACCTCTTGCATCAGCATGACCTGAATATGAGACATGAAGTCAAAGATCATTTTGGAACTTTAAGATTTGGCTGCCTCACTGTATTTAGGACATGCATAGACCCTGTAGTCCCTTTGTTTTGTTCAATTTCTCCTATTTGGAATGGTTGTATTTGCCCAATGTCTGTACCCTCATTGTATCTAGGAAATAACTGGCTTGCTTTTGATTTTACAGAGTCATAGGTAGAAGGGACTTGCCTTGTCTCAGATGAGACTTCATGCTATGGACTTTTGAGTAAATGTTGAAATGAGTTGGCTTTGGGGGACTGTTGGAAGGCATAACTGGTTTTGAAATGTGAAGACGTGAGATGTGGCAGGGGCCAGGGACAGAATGATATGGTTTGGCTCTGTGTCCCCACCTAAATCTCATCTTGATTTGTACTCCCATAATCCCCACATGTTGTGGGAGGGACCTGGTGGGAGATGCTTGAATCATGGGGGGTGGTTTCCCCCATACTATTCTTGTGGTAGTTAATAAGCCTCATGAGATCTGATGGTTTTATCAGGGGTTTCCACTTTTTCGTTTTCCTCATTCCGTCTGTCTGCTGCCGTCCATGTAAGACGGGACGGGACTTGCTCCTCCTTGTCTTCCACCATGATCGTGAGGCTTCCCCAGCCAAGTGGAATCGTAAATCCTATTAAGCCTCTTTCTTTTGTAAATTGCCCAGTGTTGGGTATGTCTTTATCAGCAGCGTGAAAATGGACTAAAACGCACGGGTAGCCTGGGGAAAGAATAGATGGGTTGGGGAGAAATCCAGAATTCAGTACTGGACCCATTAACTATGAGATATCTATTAGATATATTTATAGAGATATTCAGTAAGATTATGAGCTTGGAGCTGAATGAGGATTTCAGAGTTAGAAAGATTTAATAGAAACTTGAGGATCATTTTGTATATTGATGGTATTTGAAGCCATGGGACAAGATAGTATCTCTTAAAAAGGGAGAGTATTTAGAGAAGGCTGGGGAATAAGTCCTAGTATACTCCAAAATTAAGATTTTTGAGCAGAGGAAATAGCTGAAGAGAAAGGCTGAGAAGCAGTAGCCACTGAGGTACAGCAATTAGGTGAGGCGATGTTAAGAAAGCCAGGAGGTCCATGTGTGATTAGCTGCTGAACTGACAATAAGTCCCAGGTTACTCAGATATTAAGTCCAGTTTATAATGTCCTACTGCATGTTGCTCTTATTCATCATTCTTGTTTATGACCCATTATATTATGGCAAAATAAAAGGTAAAAAGCTGGGTCAATCAGTGGCCAAATCTGTAACTTAATCTCTTGCCTGGTTCCATTGTGTGATAATGCCTTTTTTATTTTGTTTGTATTGTATTCTGATAATGTTTTTCTTATGTATTTGAAACTACAGATTTCTTAAATTTGGAATGCCTTTCAGTCTTTTTTTAAACGTTTTTACCTGTTTAATAAGGCCCAGTGATGGTCAGAACGGCTGATGTTGGAGCTAGGGTAAGATGTTATTATTATTTTTGTACATGTCTTTCCCACTGTTTTTATCTCCTTAATAGTATTTTACAGGAGGCAGCAACTTTGGGTTTCAGTCTTTCTCTTTGACATCCAAACTCAAACTCCCTGTGAGAGCTTTAAATATCCCTGCCCTTTGTTTGCCACATCGATTGCCAAATCTTGCTACCTCACTTAAATTTGCAGCTTTTTTTCTCCCCCTCCACTGCTGCCCTAGTCTTTACCTGACTGATTCTCTTCATGGAAACCCTCTGCCTTGAAGCGGTTCATCTGTTCCATTTCTGCCTACTGCCACTATTTAAATGATTCTGTGCTTCTGGCATTTCCATTCTTACTCTTAAATCCCAGAAGGGCTTCCCATTCCCCAGGAGTCAAGTGCACAATCCTTGCCCCTGTTGGGTGTTCATATTCTGAGTGATTTTGTTTTCCTCATCCCATCCAATGTGACTGACTTCTTTCATTTCTAGGTTTTCAGAATTATCTTCATTACAATCGTTTTAATTATTCCTTTAAACAGAACTATTTTTTTTTTCAAGAGCCATTCAGAATACACACACACACAGAGAAAGATAGTTTTGGGTCATTTCTTGGTAAAATATTTTTCATTTACACATGATAACTGTTTAAAATATTAAATGTTTATCTAATAAAGTTAATGTGCAACACATACAACATTATTTTACCTTAGAGTCCCTCTAAAACTTGTCTATTGCAAGACAAAAAAGGAACTGACAGAAAACGATCTAATGATGCCCTTCAGGCAGGTACAAAGAAAAGCTTTGCAAAAGTGTGGGGCCCTGGAAAAAGCCAATAGGGTGAAAGGAAAAATGTCTTCTATCACAAAGTGCCTATTTTTACTTCGACCTTTCATTTAGTGTTAGGCAGCATTAATATACAGACAGCAGGATGCTCAAAGTAAAAAAAGGGAACTGAGTTAGTAAGCACCAGTTGCCATGTGAGCAAAGACCTGTTTGTGTCACAGATCTTGGCAAAGATCAAACCAGAGATCAAAGGCTTTGATAAAATATGACTGAGCTTAGCAGTCATATGTAACCTCTTCCCACAGCCGTGGGGAGTAGTTTGTGACTGTCTACTGCCCGAGATGTGCCTCTAACAGGGAGACTACATGAGAGCCGCTGGCTGAGACTGAGGTCAGCCTGGATGGTAATGACGATGATCTGAGCTGATAGAAGAGTTGAGGTGCCAGGTTCCAGCAGGAGCTAACATAACAGATACCAAAGTATTAAAGCAGCCAAGCTTGCTGTGATCTCAGACAGATGTGACAGCAGCTGGAGAAAGCTGCAGGAGCAAAACAAGCAGCAGTGGCTTCAAAGAGAGCTGAAATATTCCAGCTTCAGTTCAGGGATATTTGGGAAACTCTCAGAAAGGAGAGAGACTTGGGCATCTATTTTTCTTTATTTGCCATTGTTTTCAAACAGCTTAAAGTTGGACTACTCTGACCATTCCTTATGCGGATACATACCACCTAAACCCACATCCAAAAGGTGTGTGTTCACATGAGCTTGGTGCAGGAAATACATATGTCGCATTCACTGTAAATATCCCTTGAAGGAAAGAAAGAAGGAAAAAGGGAGGGAAAATTGATTGGAGGACTGAAACGTTCATGTAAATTTCCAACTAAGTGGGATTCTGAAGAGCAGGACTGTCATTGTGAGTAAGTAGCAGCCAAAATGACACCATTTGAGGAGGAAATAGTTCTGTTTTCATATTTTATCACTGATATTTGTCTGTCTGTCTGAAATTTATACAGTTACATATTCATTCCTGTGTATCATGAATCTTTCCAGGCTTCAAGAGTTTCTTCTGAAAATGTAAATAATTCTTGTGAGAAAATGTAACTTAACCACATGTGTGACTTACATCTGGGTAGGTACACTCTAGATTTCAGAAAGAAAACTGATTTTAGTCCACTTGAAAGAGGAGCATATTTTTACAATTCTGGATATGGCTAACACTGCCAAAGAGAATCTGGGCTCACCTAGTATCACTACATAAAATGACGTGTAACTCGATTTCAAATAATACTCTTGATTTATTTCACAGAAGTATTTTTGTCCTAATGCAAAGCAAAACCCATATAAGTAAAGATACATATTGGTGCAAAGATATACTTGCAAGTGTGTGTGTGTGTGTGTGTGTGTATGAGAGAGAGAGTATTTGTAGTTGGGAAAAATGTTCAAAGGGATTTATTTGAGCTTGATAGTGCTGGTCAATAATTTATAGAGCTCAGATACAGAGTTTCAGCACTGTTAGATTATTTGCTCAGGAAATATACTTGAAGAATCAACACCTCCAAAGACATGATAAACTGTTAAGCCAGTCTCACTTACCAGCCTTACTCATATCATTTTATAGTTGTAGAAAAAAAATTCAGATTTCCAAAATGGATGACAGGATCATACTCCATTTCTGCATGAGAATGTGTCTCTGAAGCGGCATCAGGAATCTGGTCGGATGTCACTGCCACTGCTACTTTCTAAAGGCAGTTTGAAAGCCTGGCAAGATACAGAAATTAATGTGAAGTGAGTATAAATTCAAGTTGCAAATAATTAGCCTCCTGTGGAACAATTCTTCAGATTCCAAAAATATACCAATACTCTACTCATTATTCTGATGAAGGCCAGTTGGCCAAGACTCTGAATTGCTTGGAAAACTTCCTTCAGGAATGAAATGAGAAAACTGTGAGAAATGAATAATATTGTTATTGTTTTGGTACATGTTTGCGACAGTTCTTTGGGGGAATATTTAAACCAATGCCTCCTTTGAGTTTTGGTTGTTCTGTGTTCCTGTCAGTTGTTTCCTCCTTGTTTTTCTATTATCATATTCTTGACTGGCACAATTTGGATTCTGTTTTGGAAACAATCCAGATTGGGTTTTTGTCCAACTTTTGCCTGAATTTTTTCATTGTTTGTAATTGCTTAGGCAATTTTGGCTGTATTTAAAAAAAATAAATTTCTGATCATATTAGAGCAATAGTTTTGTAATGCAAGGAGGTAAATGTCCCAATCAATCAATTGTTCGTTATGGGCTTTACTGAGAAACAAATCTAAGTATGAATCTTAGCTCCATCACTTACCAGCTATGTAATAGTGATGTAATTTCACCTTCCTAAACCTCAATTTTCTCACCTATAAAACAGAATTCATGAAGTGGGATAATGTATGTAATATTCTTAGCTATTCACACTTTCCATGTACCAGGTGATAAGCTAGAGCACCACCATCCAATACGAAAATAATACATGCTATGTATCTAATAGTACATTTTCTGGTGGCTACATTAAAAAAGCAAAAAAAGAAGCCATGAAGTCAATTTCATAATACGTTTTTATGTAGTATGCTGTGTCCAAATATCATTTCAATTAGTCATCACATATAAATTATTAAAGCAATTTTATGTATTTTTTGCATACTAAATCTGCAAACTCCAGAGTGTGTTTTATACTTACAGCACCCCTTACTTTGAATGCTAAATTTTCAATGGATAAACGAAAAGTAATCTTGGCCATATTATAAAGTTGTGTTTTACAAAAAACCATTGCATTCTGCTTCAGTTTATAAATTTAAATAAATTAAAATTAAAAGTTCCATTTCTTAGTTGCACTAGCCATATTTCATGTGCTTATTGTCATATATGGCTAGGAGGTATGGTATTGGGCATCACCAGGCTAGAAAGATGGGACATGAGGAAGTAAATGTCCGGGGGTTGTACACTTTGGTTGCCCATTTGTCTTTGCTCTACCATTTTTTTTTTTTTTTTTTTTTGAGACAGAGTCTCACTGTATCTCCCAGGCTGGAGTGCAGTTGCGCAATCTCAGCTCACTGCAAGCTCCGCTTCCCGGGTTCACGCCATTCTCCTGCCTCCGCCTCCCTAGTTTAGCTGGGACTACAGGCGCCTGCCACCACACCTGGCTAATTTTTTGTAATTTTAGTAGAGACGGGGTTTTGCTGTGTTAGCCAGGATAGTCTCGATCTCCAGTCTCCTGATCTCATGATCCGCCCGCCTCCCCCTCCCAAAGTGCTAGGATTACAGGCGTGAGTCCCTGCGCCCGGCCTGTACCATTTTTTAGTCAAGGGGCAGAGAAGACAGATCAGTAAGTGATTGATTCTTGATAATCATTTCGGATAACAAATATTGGAAAAGATGGCAAGAAAAGTTGAATTTTATGGCAATACTTACTGCATACGCAAGACTTTGCCCTGACAGTTCCTGATGATGGTATGCAGACTTGCAATCTAAATATGTGTCCTCGGCCACATCACAGACAGAGCTATGATCAGTGAAGTGAGTTCTGAAATAAACCCAAGTCAGAATGATATTGTGACTCAGATTTTGCACTTGAGTGGCCAAGCTCAGTTGCAGTGTGTTGTGGCTGTGAAGCTAGGGGTCTTTGCAATGCAGGGCAGATTTACAGTTCAGTGATTGCAGTGGCAGCAGTGAAATACATTCAGCTGTTTAGAAGGAGCCTTCTATTATGTTAATACCACTAACTGATGGGAGAAACAGAAATATGTTGAGGGGATAGTCCCTGCTATCTTCAATTTACATATAGTATAGTTGGGGAAATAAGACATAATCAGAGGGAGATTTTAACAATGTATGACATAAAAGAGCACAAAAGCATTAGAAAACTGGTTAAAAAACCTAGACAACTATGAATTACTAAATTAACAGTATCAATAGTAAAGGTTTTAGGCATTCACATAGAAAGGAGATCATTATGGGCTGGATTCATCTGAAGAGGCAGGCAAACTGAATTGAGTCTTGAAGAAATTTTTTTTTTTTTTTTCTGGAGTCAATTTAATAGATTGAGTAAAAACACTAGGCCACAATAGTACAAAATTTGTTTGTTAGTATGGAGAATTCAGAAGTGAATAGTTGAAGTCAAAAATATGAATGCTTTCAAGATACTTATTTTTCTCTAGACAATGGATCATCCTCAAATGTATGGAGTGTGAGTGACAGTAACAAAGTAAAGTTTTAAGGAGGTTTATTTTGTAGGAACAAAACTATTAGAATGACATACTGACACAGGATTTTATAGTTTTCTGAGACATTTATTATTCAACTAAAACTTCATTGATAACTGTATGAGAAAGACAAGCAGGTCTAATTATCTCCGCTTTGCAGAAAAAGATACTGACGATCAGGAGGTTAAGCTACTTGTTCAAGGTCACATGACTGGTAAGTGGTCACTAGGACCAGAATCCAGGTATTGTCATATTCAGCCTCAGGCTGTCTCCATAATATTTCAGTGTCTCTTTTAGAGGTAGAGATTCTTAAAAATGATTAAACGTTTCTGGGTGATTCGTTTACTCTTTGATTCAGTGGGCACGGCCATTGAAAGGAATTATTTGATACTGACCAGGTCTGGGCAATATTATCAATGTGCAAAGTTGGCTGTTGGTATTCTCCCTTCTTTCACATTTTTTTTAACCTCTCTATCCTCTCACCAAACCCAAACTTCTGATGTCCTCAAAACATAATGAAAATGGTTAGGGCCTGATACTCCTAGGGCAAAAATCTTACCTCTTAATCATCTTGCCCACTCAAAATGTATTTAGCTCTCATTTCATTTTTTCTGGAAGTGCCTAACAGTTTGCAGTAGAGGGTGGTTAGGAGTTAATTTGTATTAATTTTGGCTAATATTTAAATCAGCTAATTTGTTGCTGTCCTCCATAATAATGCTCAGACTTTTTTGATGCTGTAATTCGGACTTGATCATTTCATGTCTTCAGGTCTGAGTCAGTGGAAATATTTTTATCCCTCTTCTCCTGCTTAGGATGGTTTCCTTTTTGCCCTGCATAAGACCTTTCTCATACTACTCACTGAATTCTGTCCAAAGTTAGCCTAAATTCAAACTCTGTTCAAGTACCTATACACACATTTGTTTCTAACTCTTTCACTATCCTGCAAGTCAGCTCTGACCAGCTGAGATTCATCTGAGTTCAAAGCCCAGGCTTTCCTCCTATTTCAGGTTGCTCAATGAAGTTTCCAAGTGGCAGCTGCTCCAGGATCTTCTCAGCCTGATTGTTTTAACTCAAAGGCAACAATCCAGCTGTCAATTTCTCCTACCAATTTCTAGGGCCATATTCAGAGCTGCCAAATCCTCATGTGGCCTAATGAGCTACTCTTGAAGCTTTTTCACTTTTTTTGGGCAATATTCTTTGATGATAGAGACAAAATGTCTTCCAACCCCACAAATTGCTGCCTCCAGTGTTCATTATGCTTCGATCCACTGCTGTCAAACTGATCTAGTCCACTCTTAGCCAAGTTCATCTATGTTGTTGCTGCTTGACTAGTAAGGTTGGCCACCTGCTGAGATCTCTTCCATGGTTTTGCTTTAATTCCAGGTTTACCACTGAAGCTCCCCTTCTATCCTCTTTTTCTTTGAGTTCTTGCTTTATGGTTATAATTCAACCAATCCAATCAAGAACAGATTGGCATCTAGAATAGCAAACTCTTTCTAATTCAGAAGTAGTTGAATCTTGTTCCAGACATGTTTTGTGTAACATTTATTTATTTTTTTCAAATTAAGTCAATAGTAAAGGGGTGAATTTACATTACACTGCATATGTTTTGCTTTTCTTGAAAAGTTGGTATATTTGGTCAGATGGGGCCCACATTTCCAAATGGTAACGTGTCCGGAATTGGTGGGTTCTTGGTCTCACTGATTTCAAGAATGAAGCCGTGGACTCTCGCGGTATTACAGTTCTTAAAGATGGTGTGTCTGGAGTTTATTCCTTCAAACGGTTCAGATGTGTCTGGAGTTTCTACCTTCTGGTGGGTTCATGGTCTTGCTGTCAGGAGGGAAGCTGCAGACTTTCGTGGTGAGTGTTACAGCTCTTAAAGGCAGCACATCTGGAGTTGTTTATTCTTCCCCGTGGGTTCTTGGTCTTGTTGATTTCAGGAGTGAAGCTGCAGACTTCCGTGGTGAGTGTTACAGCTCATAAAGGCAGTGGTGGACCCAAAGAGTGAGCAGTAGCAAGATTTATCACAAAGAGCGAAAAAACAAAGCTTCCACAGTCTGGAAGGGGACCAGAAAGGGTTGCTGCTGGCAAACTAGGACAGCCTGCTTTTATTCCCTTATCCGACAACACCCACATCCTGCTGATTGGTCCATTTTACAGAGAGCTGATTGGTCTATTTTACAGAGAGCTGATTGGTCTGTTTTGACAGAGTGCTGATTGGTGCATTTACAATCCTTGAGCTAGACACAGAGTGCTAGATGGAAAAGTTCTCCAAGTCCCCTCTAGGTTAGCCAGACACAGAGTTAGCTAGATACGGAATACCAGTTGGTGTATTTACAAACCTTGAGCTAGACTCAGAGTACTGATTGGTGTATTTACAAACCTTGAGCTAGACACAGAGTACTGATTGCTGTATTTACAAACCTTGAGCTAGACACAGAGTGCTGATTGGTGTATTTACTATTCTCTAGCTAGACATAAAAGTTCTCCAAGTCCCCACCAGATCAGCTAGATACAGAGTGCTGATTGGTGCACATACAATCCTCTGGCTAGATATAAAAGTTCTCCAAGTCCCCATCTGGCTCAGGAGCCCAGCTGGTTTCACCTAGTGGATCCTGCACCAGGGCTGCAGGCGGAGCTGCCTGCCAGTCCGGAGCAGCGCCTGCACTCCTCAGTCCTTGGGCTGTCCATGGTACCAGGAGCCACGGAGCAGGGGGCAGCTTCCCTTGGGGAGGCTCGGGCGCTGGAGCCCACCGCAGAGGGGGAGCTCAGACATGGTGGGCTGGAGGTCCCGAACCCTGCCCTGCAGGGAGGCAGCTGAGGCCCTGTGAGAATTTGAGTGCAGCGCTGGCAGGCCAGCACTGCTGGGGGACCTGGCACAACCTCAGCAGCTGCTGGCCGGGGTGCTAAGCCCCTCACTGCCCTGGGCCGGTGGCGCAGCTGGCCGCTCTGTGTGCCGGGCGTGCGGCGCCCCGTGCCCTGCACCCCGTGCCCCGTGGCCCGTGAGCACTGCTGGCAGCCCGGGTTCCCACCCAAGCCTCTCCCTCCACACCTCTCGGCAGGCAGAGGGCGCCCCGTGCCCGGCAGGCAGAGGGAGGCAGCTCGACCTCAGCTAGCCCAGAGAGGGGCTCCCACAGTGCCATGGGGGGCTGAAGGGCTCCTCAAGCACCGCCAGAGTGGGCGTGGAGGCCGAGGAGGTGCTGAGAGTGAGGCCTGCTAGCACATTGTCACCTCTCAGTAACACTTGATGGGAGTTGAGTATTACTTATCTCCTTTCTCCAACTTATCTGAGCTTCCATTACTCACATAATACGTGCAATGCAAGTTATTTGCAGTGTATTAGTCAGTGTTCTCTAGAGGGATATAACTAATAAGATAGATGTATATTAAAAGGGAGTTTATTGAGGAGTACTGATTCACAGGATCACAAGGTGAAGTCCCACTATAGGCCGTCTGCAAGCTGAGAAGCAAGAAAACCAGTCCAAGTCTCAAAGCTGAAGAACTTGGAGTCCGATGTTCGAGGTCAAGAAGCATCCAGCACCAGAGAAAGATGGAGGCCAGAAGACTAAACCAGTCTAGTCTTTCCATGTTTTTCTGCCTGCTTTTATTCTGACTATGATGGCAGCTGATTAGATTGTGCCCACCCAGATCGAGGGATCTGCCTTTCTCAGTCCACTGACTCAAATGTTAATCTTTGGCAACACCCTCACAGACACACCCAGAAACAATGCTTTGCATCCTTCAATCCAATCAAGTTGACACTCAATATTAACCATAACAGCAGCCTACTTCACCCATTTTTATTTGTGTAACTTTTGAAGGAATTTGTGTTTAAAACCTTCTTTCTAGACCATCATTTATGTAGTAAAAATAATATTTTGGAGTAATATAACAGATAGCCAAATTTTAGTTCTGCTTGTCATCAGCAGGTAGCCTTGGAAATTATTTTACTTTTTGTAATTCAATTATGGTCCTTAATACAATGTCTGGTTTATAGAAAATATTCATGACTTAATAAGTGGCTTTACTACCTCTACTACTACTATTACTAAAACTAATGTTATTACTACTGACATCATCACTACTACTATTCGGGTCACATTCTCTAGATTTTCAACAGAGGATAGCTATGTTGATAATTCTCAATATCCTGTGTCCCTGAGGGGATTGGAGACCACCAAATTACTGACTCTTTACTAGTCGTCCTCTAATTTGCAGTTAATCTCCTGCACTGACCTATAAATACCTTTCCTCAAAGATAAAGGTGGCACTTATCACATTCCATTCAAGTCCTCTTGTGATTATAGGGAATCTTGTGCATATTAGAGTCCTGAGCTCTGAGCTGCTGGTCAGGATCTCTCTTGACTCTATAAGGTCAACACATCAACACATACTCAGAGCAAAACAACAACAACAAAAATCTTTTACTTACTCCTGTTCCCACAAAACATACTGCACCTGTAAGAAGAACTGATTTGATTCTGCATTTTCAAAGGCAACCCTTAAAACTATCGTTTTTTTTTTTTTTCCCAATTTTACAATGGAGCTAAGATGATCTTTACTCTTGTAGTGGACCATGTGCTGCCCACTGCTCCTCCTTTAGAACTGAAGGGCTTTTCCTCCAGCTGCCAGGAGTACTGCTGCCTGCTAGATCACAGCTGGAAATAGTCCTCAGCTGAAGAGAACTGCCTTGTGCAAATTATGTCCCCTTCCCAGGAGCAATTCATACTCAGTGTCTGGTGTTTAAGGTGGGTGCAAAGGCTTCTCTTCCTCTCCCCAGCTGGGCACAACTCTGAAAAGCCATCCTAGTTGCAGTGCTCTCACAGTTTCAACTGAGGACTTTGTTGAGAATGTACTGCATCACAACCTCACCCTCTGCTCAATCCTGCTTCCTTCTC
Organism: Theropithecus gelada; assembly: GCF_003255815.1. NCBI lineage: Eukaryota > Metazoa > Chordata > Mammalia > Primates > Cercopithecidae > Theropithecus > Theropithecus gelada. Next base: position 74,687,846 of record NC_037672.1, read on the forward strand.
TCTTCCTCCAGCTGATAATACCTACAGCATTTCCCAGCAAACTTGTTGTAGGCTAGTCCCTGGCTCAGAGTCAACTGCTCGGGGAGTCCTAACTGAATGTACAGATTAACCCAGATTTTGCATATTCTAAATATGAGTGTAATATAGAGTTCACTGGACATTTCCCAGTTCAAATAATTCCATGGTGATTGTAGAAAGAAGACAAGACAGCAATATTTATATATATAGAAAGTGACTTAAATAAACTAGAACTGTAGCTAAGACAAGTTCTAAACAAATGAGATTCTAATAATATATTGTTCACAGAACATTTATATATTTATATAATATTCAATGTTTAATTTGTTCTGTATTTACTGATAAAGCTCCATTATTATTATAAGGTACATGGGTATGCTTTAGGGGAGAATTAGGCTGAGGCAGACATCCAGGCATGCATAAGTTGGCGGGATTGGTGCACTGGTGCATGCTCCACTTGTTATGTAACCTGTTTGTGTAAGTTCATACTTGGCTCTGAGCCACTATTGTCTGTAAAAGGTACAACTGCCCTGCTAATGCTGTACAGGAGCTGCTGGAGCCCAGATAGAGAGAGAGAACCAGAACTGTTCATCTTGCAGATGGACCGAGGAGAGCCAGGGTATGGCCTGGCTCAACATGGCATGCGCTCTGGTCCCCAGAGAGAGAGTAGTACTACTGACCACTGTAAGGAAGAGCTGGTCACCTCGAAGCAGGGCAGGGGGAAGTCAGGAATCAGCTTGTGGTGAGAGGGAAAGAGTTGAGCTGCTAGAACTGTAAGGGAGAGCTTACCTTGCAGATTGGCTGTGCAGCTGTGCCTGGGAACCAGCTGCTGAGAGGAGCTGCAGAGCTGGAGCAAGCAGGAGAGATAAAGGTGGACAGTGAGAGAGCTAATGTGAGTAAGCTGCTGATGGGAGAGCTGCTGAATAAAACTACATTTCACCTACCTACAGCCCCCCGAGTGTTCTTTGAGCTATTTGCCATTCATCCACCCACTCCCCTCAGGCCTCAGCGTGGGCTGGAATCTGTCCCCAAGAGGGACATTTGGTGTAATTGTGAACCTAACAATTATAATAATGAAAAAGAAATAGTAAATCTAAACATAAATGGACCTCTTCATGTGTATGTACTCTTATTAAAACTTTCAGGGAACTCTTCCCAGGGTATTTTGTTCTCCAATGCTCAAGTTTAGTGTGTGTTCTAGAAAATACAGTGACAATGAGTGTTTTTCACCTTACTGAGATTGTAAGGCACATGGATATGCTTTGGTCAAGGAGTAGGCTGAGGCAGATATGCAGGCCAGCGTGGCTCAGTGAGTTTGACTTGCAGGCACACACCTCCACTTGTTATATAAACTGTGTAAGTTCAGGCTTGGCTCTGGGCCACTATTGTCTGTAAAAGGTATAATTGCCCTGCTGACACTGCACAGGGCTTGACTTGACCCAACAGGGCTCTTCTGCAGGCTCTGGTGCCCAGAAAAAGAGACTGAGCCAAAACTGTCCATCTTGCCAATGGACAGAGGGGAGCCACAGTGTGGCTTAGCATGGCATGGCATGGCATGGCATGGCTTGTGCTCGTGCCCAGAGAGAAAAAGAGTTAAGCTACTGACCTTGAAGGCAGGGAAGAGCCACCCATGCAGCTGTGTGTCAGAGCTGCCGCCTCAAGCAGCAGAGACAGGGCAGACAGTGTGAGGGAGCCAGTGTAAGAAAGCTATGGATGAGAGCTGCTGCTGAACAAAACCATATTCACCTGCCTATGGTCCCCCCAAGTGTTCTTTCTGCCCATTCACACAGTCCTTCTGGGCCTCAGTTGGGGCTGGAACCTGATAGAGATTTTTTTATTGTCAACTTATTTTCTTTAAAATAATTGCTTCTTGCTTGAAAATTGTGGACTTTCTTCATCCAAAACAGACTAAATATGGTTAACAGGGTTTTAGTTCCTTAATAAAAAAGAGAGTATTAGACATAATAAAACTTTACTTAATAGGAGGTAATGAGCAACTTGGTGGATTTTATTTGCAAAATTTCATTAGTGTAGTATTAGTTTTGTAAGAATGGAATACTTCACTTACTTGAATAATATCAAGGTTATACTTTTGGAAATGTGGACTTTATTATATGGGACATTATTTGAAATAATTATCTATACAAACAATGTTGCAAATGGGAATTAAGTTTCAAAAGAAATTTACTTTTATTGTATTATATAAAAGATACAACTTTACTTTCTCATTTACTGTGATAGTTACCTCACACTTGCTCTCTTCAAACCTCAAATTCAATCTCTCCCCCTTCATTCAGAAGAAAACTAGTCCATCTTTCGCCTAACAAATTTTCAAAACATACCTGCATGTAAAGCCACACCCTGACTTTTCTTCTATTGGATTCAATGAATTCTCTCTGATATTGTATATGTCCAAACTCTCTCCTTTGGCACAGGATTCCATCCACTCTTGCCTACTCAAGGTCTTTTTTCTTACAGTTATTCTCTCTCTGTCTCTTTTCTCTTATGCCTTAATCAGTTCTCCCCTCCCAAGTGATTTCCATCAGCATACAAACTTGCTATTATTTTCCATCTTGCAAAATCTGCCCTTGACCCACTGTTCTCTCTAGCTGCTGCCACATATTTCTGATCTCTTTCAAGAGTAAAACTACTTGAAAGAAATGTCTCTACTGTCTTTCTCTACTATCTTTTCTCCTGTTTTCTCTTTAACCTGTTCCAATTAGTTTTTTGTCACCATCATACCACTAAAAGTCTACTAAAAATGGAGGTAGCCATTAGCTTCCATCTTATCGAGTACAGTGATCCATTTACTGTCCTTTTCTACCTTAAGCTCTCAGCAGAGTATGGCATGGTTGAACAGTCTCCTGGGTTTTCTTTCTACAGCTCCACTAACCTTTCCTCAATACCTTTGGTAACTTTTCCTCCTATTACTAGTCTCTAAATGTGCAGCAGTAGAGTTCACCTGTTGGCCTCTGATATGGTTTTGCTCTGTGTCCTTACCCAAATCTCATCTCAAATTGTAATCCCCATGTGTCAAGGGAGTGACCTGGTGAGAGGTGATTGGATCATGGGGGTGGTTTCCTCCACACTATTCTCATGATAGTGCCAGAGTTCTCATGAGGGCTGATGGTTTGAAAAGTGTTTGAGGTTCTCAATCTCTCTCTCTCTCTCCTGTCTGCTTGTGAAGAAGGTGCCTGCTTCCCCTTCACCTTCTGCCATGGTTGTAAGTTTCCTGAGGCCTCTCCAGTAGTGCGTAACTATGAGCCAAACCTCTTTCCTTTATAAATTATCCAGTCTCAGGTAGTTTCTTTATTGCAGTGTGAAAACAGACTAATACAGTCTTTATTTTTCTAGACTCTCCTAAGTGACCTCATTCAGTTCCATATAATTAAATACCACATCTCTGCTGACGGCTTCCAAGTTATATGTTCATTTGTAACCCTTCCATTGGCTTTCTCAGCATTAAGCCTTTACTTGGATAGCTAAGAGATATCTCAAACTTTGTATGTTAAATTGAACCCTTAATTTCCATCTTATCATGTCTGCACTCCATGTCTAATTCTAATTAACCTCAACAAACAGTGTCACTGTTTATGTCATTGCTGAAGACAAAACTAAGAAATAAGCCTTCATTGCTCTCTTTATCTCACTCTTCTTTTTCTTACTTTCAACACCTACTCTATTAGCAAGTCCTGTTGGTTCTCCCTTCAAAATACATACTAAGTCTCATCACCCGTCACTGTTTCCACTACTGTTAAACTAGTATCATTATCTCCCACTTAGACTTTTCTAAGAGCCTCCAAACAGGGATGCTTTCACTCGTGTTCCCACTTCAGTCAATTCTCCACGCAGCAGTGGGGTGTGATTTTCTTTTAAACATAAATTAGATTAAGTAATGTTCTTTCTCAAAATCCATCTATTTACTTGGATTATATTCAAAATAATCCCTAAATTCCTCACTGCTTCTATAATGTTTGCCATGATCTGGCCCCTGTCTGTCTCTCCAACCTTGCCCTTATCACTCTCCCACTTTCTCGTTCTGTTTTAACTATACTGGCCTTCCATTCCTCAAATACTCCATGCTGATTCTTGCTTCATAGCACTCCACCTGGAATATCTCCTCCATCAGATTTTCACTCATTGACATAATTCAGGGCTCCACCATGGAATGAATTGTGTCCTCCCACCCTTAACTTAATATATTGAAGCCTAAACTCCCAATTTAATGGTGTTTGGAGAAGCGGCCTTTTGGAGATAGATTAAAATAAGGTCTTGAGGGTGGGACTCTCATGATGGGATTAGTACCCTTATATGAAGAGAAACAAGAGAGTTTTCTGTGTCTCTCTCATTGTCATGTGAGGACACAGCAGCTGTCCCCAAGCCAGGAAGGGATTCCTTACCAGAAACAGACTATCCTGGCATTCTGATGTTGGACTCCTAGCCTCCAGAACTGTGAGAAAATAAATTTCTGTTGTTTAAGTCACCCCAGTCTATGGTGTATTATTGTGGCAGCCTGATTAAAACAGCCTCTGTTCTCCTTCTATTACAGATCTTTTCTGACCATTTATTTAAAAGAGACTTCCTTGCCCTACATTTATTCTCTAGGCTTATATGCGGCTGTGTTTTATTCTTAGCACCAACTCCCTGAAAATGTGTCATGTATTCTGTTGTTTACTTTTACTCTCTGTGCCCACACTACAGTGGATGTTTTATGACAACCAAGACTCTTGTTCATTGTTCTCTTTTGTGTATCTAAAACAACGCTGACCACATGGTGGGATCTCAAAAAACATTTATTCAGTGAATGAAAGACCCAAAGTAAAAAATGCTAAAATATGATTTGGGAGTGAAAAAAGGGAAAAGAGATTGAGGCAGATCTGGAACTAGAGAGGTCTAGTCTCCACAAGGTACTACTTAGAAGGCAATAGATAAAAGTAGAGAGTAGGAGAGGAGGGAAGACATTCGTAGGGAACAGAGTTGAGGCTTTTCATCATGTTTAGCTAGATTTCGCATCCAAAGAAACAAGATGAAGGAGTGCAAATAATGAAGAAGTTGGTATGGGCTAGGTGAAAGACAGTGCATAAAGAGCCTAATCTGCAGTGACTTGCTTGAGCATTCCTCTTAGGTGGAGTGAAGTGTCTCTTTGGAATGAAAATCTTTCATAAAGGAACTAGCTAAACTAAGTTGAATAACTATATATAGTTATTCCTGAGGCCTCCCCAGCAATGCAGAACTGTAAGTCAATTAAACTTCTTTCCTTTATAAATTATCCAGTCTCAGGTGTGTGTGTGTGTGTGTGTGTGTGTGTGTGTGTGTGTGTGTGTGTGTGTGTATTTATAATCTATATATATTCTTGGCAAAGATCCTGTTTAGATAATGTTTAAAAATGCACAGGATCATCCACATCAATGTTGCCCTTTTAACTATTCTATATTTCTGTTTGCTTCATTGTTAGCACTTAGGAGTCCATTAAAACTGAAACCTCTCATACCTGAAGGGTCCACTTATGGACATAAAGACCCTACAGTGAAGAGCTGAGTATGATCCAGGGGGTTGAAAAATTAGTCCATGGAGATTTTTAACAATGTATGAAACCCTGTCATGTTAGTTTTTGATTTTACCAAAAAGAGCCAAGATAGCACAGTAATATTAGAACATACACTTGATGTGTAAATAACGAATGATTAAATATAGGATTTGTTCAATTGTTAATATTTCTGTGTGAATTATACTGACAATATTTGGTGGTTGTATACACTGGTTCTATAACTATGTAAAGGCAGATCATCATGTTTGTAATTAAAATCAACATTTAACTGATCTTTTAAATTCCATCATGATTGTGAAATTCATACTTTTCAAGTATTTCACGAGTAAAATACAAAATGTTTTGAAGTTTGCATTTGAAAGTACGTGCATATGGCATGTTGATAAAATAAGCATGCACACCAAACCTTAAACATCTTGTGTTCAGTTCAGATATATAACTCCCATTGTCTAACATATTTGTCTTTGGTTTACAAAGACCATTTCTGAAAGAGTCATTTATTGATAGTAATTTAAAACAAAACGTAAACGTTCCTCATTCACTTTCTCAGATCTTCTTTTTCCTTTCTACATTTGTGGTTCTTTTGTATACATTTACTGTAGTGACTTTTTAAATGGTTCTCCAATTTGCCTCCTCCTGAAGTCAGATGTCAAAAGTGGTTACATTTCCCAGATATTTACTAGGGACAGTAGGAGGGAGGCATGAGGAGCTTCATTGATATTCTAATATCCACGGAGGCAAGGGTTAAGGATGTTATAATCTCTGTTCTCCAAAGACCACACTCATTTGAACAACATCTCTACTTTAGAAAGAAGAAAGTAGACAGGAATTAAGTCATTAACTTTCTGGGATTTAGTTAGGTCTTTATGAGATTTCTTATCTTGTATCTCCCAATTATACTTTCTAGGTGCTCAGAAATGACACTCATTAGTCTCAAAGAGTTACCTTAAATAAAGCCATTTTTAAAAACTAGTTACCTATTTCAGGAGACAATTGTATAGTAGAAATTATGGACCCATTGTAAGATTTTCAGGATTTGAACTCAGACCTGGGCATTTAGTGGCAACATGGCATCAGGCAAATTACTTTGTCAGTATGAATCTGTTCCCTTGTCTGTGAAATAAAGATAATATCTTCCTCTATTATTCATTTATTCAACCAATATTTGCTGGTTGTTTCCTATGAGAAGAACAAGTTTGTTGTGAAGATTAAATAACAGTAATATGAAAGTGCCTAACATAATGCCTCACATATGAAAAGTGATACATATTTGCATAGTGCTAGCATACAAAAATATCAAACATTCAACTAATAATTGTCTTACTAAGGGTCTTATGCTGTGACTAAAATGTACTTACAGTGGACAGTTAAGGGAACTCAAAAGTTGTGAGTGCTGAAAGTAAAAATATTCTTCTAAAATTAATCAGCTATTGTCCCTTTGCTGGGTACATTTTCTGTTAGGAAAATATGTCTATTTTCTGTTCATTCCATCTTTCCTTTACATTCTCTTTTACAGGAGCAGAGGCTCTGAACAAAGTTAAATTGTGGTTCATCTGGCTTTTGGACTAGGAGCAAAATTCTTTCTGAACTTCAAACTACTTCCTGATTATTTTATGGTATTGCTATAGATATATTCTGAAGGCAAAAAAAGGTAAAACTATCCTCATTGCTGCAAGAAGAAAAAGACAAAATATTTTCTTTTTTTGTTGTTATACTTTAAGTTCTAGGGTACATGTGCACAACGTGCAGGTTTGATACATAGGTATACATATGTCATGTTGGTTTGCTGCACCCATCAACTTGTCATTTACATTAGGTATTTCTCCTAATGCTATCCCTCCCCCAGACCCCCACCACCCAACAGGCCCTGGTGTGTAATGTTCCCTGCCCTGTGTCCAAGTGTTCTCATTGTTCAATTCACACCTATAGGTGAGGATACATGGTGTTTGGTTTTCTGTCCTTGAGATAGTTTGCTCAGAATGATGGTTTCCAGCTTCATCCATGTCCCTACAAAGGACATGAACTCATCCTTTTTTGTGGCTGCATAGTATTCCATCGCGTATATGTGCCACATTTTCTTAACCCAGTCTATCATTGAGGGACATTTGGCTTGGTTCCAAGTCTTGGCTATTGTGAATAGTGCCGCAATAAACATACGTGTGCATGTGTCTTTATAGCAGCATGATTCATAATCCTCTGGGTATATACCCAGTAATGGAATCACTGGGTCAAATGGTATTTCTAGTTCTAGATCCTGAAAACTTGCCACACTGGCTTCCACAACGGTTAAACTAATTTATACTCCTACCAACAGTATAAAAGTGTTCCTATTTCTCTGTATCCTCTCCAGCATCTATTGTTTCCTGACTTTTTAATGATTGCCATTCTAACTGGCGTGAGATGGTATCTCATTGTGGTTTTGATTTGCATTTGTCTGATGACAAGTGATGATGAGCATTTTTTCATGTGTCTGTTGGCTGCATAAACGTCTTCTTTTGAGAAGTGTCTGTTCGTATCCTTTGCTCACTTTTTGATGGAGTTGTTTGTTCTTTTCTTGTAAATTTGTTTGAGTTTTTTGTAGATTCTGGATGTTAGCCCTTTGTCAGATGGGTAGATTGCAAAAATTTTCTACCATTCTGTAGGTTGCCTGTTCACTCTGATGGTAGTTTCTTTTGCTGTGCAGAAGCTCTTTAGTTTAATTAGACCCCATTTGTCTATTTTGGCTTTTGTTGCCATTGCTTTTTGTGTTTTAGTCATGAAGTCCTTGCCCATGCCTATGTCCTGAATGGTATCGCCTAGGTTTCCTTCTAAGGATTTTATGGTTTTAGATTTAACATTTCAGTCTTTAATCCATCTTGAATTAATTTTTGCATAAGATGTAAGGAAGGATTCCAGTTTCAGCTTTCTACATATGGCTAATCAGTTTTCCCAGCACCATTTATTGAACAGGAAATCCTTTCCCCATTTCTTGTTTTGTCAGATTTGTCAAAGATCAGATGGCTGTAGGTGTGTGGTGTTATTTCTGAGGACTCTGTTCTGTTCCATTTATCTATATATCTGTTTTGGTACCAGTACCATGCTGTTTTAGTTACTGTAGTGTTGTAGTATAGTTTGAAGTCAGGTAGCATGATGCTTCCAGCTTTGTTCTTTTTGCTTAGGATTGTCTTGCCTATGCGGGCTCTTTTTTGGTTCCATATGAACTTTAAAGTAGTTTTTTCCAATTCTGTGAAGAAAGTCATTGGTAGCTTAATGGGGATGGCATTGAATCTGTAAATTATCTTGGGCAGTATGGTCATTTTCATGACATTGATTCTTCCTCTTCATGAGCATGGAATGATCTATTTGCTTGTGTCCTCTTTTATTTAGTTGAGCAATGGTTTGTAGTTCTCCTTGAAGAGGTCCTTCATATTCCTTGTAAGTTAGATTCCTAGGTGTGTTATTCTCTTTGTAGCAGTTGTGAATGGGAGTTTACTCATGATTTGACTCTCTGTTTGTCTGTTATTGGTGTATAGGAATGCTTGTGATTTTTGCACATTGATTTTGTATTCTGAGACTTTCTGAAGTTGCTTATCAGCTTAAGGAAATTTTGGGCTGATACGATGGGATTTTCTAAATATACAATCATGTCATCTAGAAACAGGGACAATTTGACTTCCTCTTTTCCTAACTGAATATCCTTTATTTATTTCTGTTTCCTGACTGCCCTGGCCAGAACTTCCAACACTATGTTGAATAGGAGTGGTAAGAGAAGGCATCCTTGAAAAAGACAAAATATTCTTATTGCTGAAAGAAATAGCATACAGAAAGAAAAAGCATACAATTCCAGAAAAACATGCATACATTTTTTAGAGTTTGCAATTGGTCAAATTTCAATTATTTGAAAGGCTCTCACTGTCACAGTAAGTGGTCAGTGGATTAGTGCCAATGGCTGTTAGTAAATATTCAATTGGCCCTATAAGTACAAGGACAGGTTGATTCATAGCATGGAGGCCCAATGCTATCTGTATCTGATTTTCTAATCTAAATCTGTGTAGTCACTTTTCCTTAAGCTGAGATTTTTTAATAATTAAAGGATCAGATATCATCTGCCAGGTTGTTTTGTTTATGATAATATTTGAGTAATACGAACAAAAATTGTTTTACTACAAGCAGTGTTAATGAGGTAAAATCCTGAGGTTTAAACAGTAAGCATGATATAGGTTATAGAATACATAGGTTTATTTGTGGTCTCTAAATTCTTCTGGAGTAGTGTCTAAAAAGCTTCCTAAATAACTGCCCCATTTGTCCCTTTTAATTCAATTATAACTTGATCAAACACAATGGTCAACATATGTGGATAAAAAGGATTTATAGATCATTTGAGGATATAATATATCCACATACCTCTTTATTTTATTTGATTATTGCTCCCTGGGCAATGCAATGCGATTACCAAATAGTAATATTCACAGTTATATATGTAGTTTTTACCAGAAATTTAAAATTGTGACCATTGCTAATTTTCATCACAGTATTTGCCTTGAGAGATCAGCAGTCGTGACTATATTATTGTCTCCAAAGTACCTTACTTGGTGATTCCAGGCCAGTCACTTTTGCCCTGTTTTCCTCATTTGTAAACCAGGGATAATGACACATGCATCCTCACCAAGCATGTGGTGAGGATTAATTAGATAAATATCAGCAGAGCCCTCTGAGCTCCTTAGGGTTGAGGTATTTATCCACCTGAGGTATTATTATCATTATCATTGTTATGCCATTTCACTTAGATCATAAATAAAACTCATAGCTGTTAAAGATGGAAGAGATTATGTTGGCCTGCCAAGTTCCACCCCACAACCTCTCTAAGTAGCAGGGCAAGACCGAGTAAGTCCCTTGACAGGAGACACAGAATGGATTAAACTGATACTTCACTTGATCATAGCCAAAATGTTTGTGTTAATGAGCTTAATAGTATTTACTTGGTGGGTGTCCAGAACAGCTGTCCTTTTTTGTGGCAGGTGCCAGAACCAAAGCCAAAGCGAGTCTGGATTTAGCAAATCCAATTATTTCTCAGGATTTGTTCCCTTCCAAGACAGCACTTATCATAATCACTCGTTGATAATAGACACCCTGTTAAGTTGACACTAGATATCCATAGCCAGATTCACAAATCCATTTTCCTTCTTAAAAACACTATTTTAGCTTTATGTAATAAGGCTTATCAGACATGTTTTACATTTAGAGTGAGAGTTTGCCTTTGATAATGATAACACCAAACAACGAATTCCAGATTCTCTTGATCTGATAATACTCCTGCAAGAATTGCATTTTAATTGTTTCGAAGCTTACAAAGATATCTCTTGATTAATTTTTTTCTTGTCTTCAGGAGCAAAAAGGGAATTCAGAGGACATCCTAATTAAAAATGAAAATGGATCATCACACAAGTAGCTCATTATGAGATGTAAAACCCCATGAAAAACGAATATAATCTTTCTCAAGCAGGGTAAGCTGTGTGTATGTTTTAATAATCCAGAACACCTGGATATTTTACATCCAACTAGAAGGCAGAGATGTAAGGTGAAAGTGACCTTGTAATAAGGAAGAATTCACGTATGGCTGCAGGATGCTTGAGTGAGCAGACTAACTGGTGACTGAAATTAGAAAATCCTTCCAATCAGTGTGAGATAGAGAGAGCATATATTGGCAGAATGACTGAAATGACATTGACAGCCAGTAGCTCTCAGGCGGCTCACACATAAGTAAGCCTATATGGATATCTTCCTTAAAGAAATTATTTATCTTTTCATTTTCTTTGAAGAGAGGAAGAGCAGAGAGAAAAGGTGTATTTCTTTGGTTTGGGAATGTGCAAATTCCATTTTTAAGCCTTGTATTAGCTAGTTTGTATTTTCTGTCATTAGCAATATTCTTTCCTTCTCTAGGTAAAACAGCCTTGCTTTAGTGTATTAGCTAGACTAGTGCTTCATCCATATAGAATCCAAAGAATAATTTGGAGTTCCTAGATAAAAACCTCTTCCTGCCCTTATGCAGCACAGAGATAATATTTTAATAGCTGACTTGGTTAATTGTGGGTTTCACAAGGTAATGTATTTTTGGTACATTAGAAGACTTTCTACGTCTAACTCTTAATCTTGATGTCCCAAACTTTTCCATTTAAAATAATATTGTTTTCCTAGGCAGCTTGGCTGACCCCTGCATTTCCTTTTTTCTTTTGCTTCTCCTTGTACTGTTCTCTAACTTTCTAATTTTCCATAGTTATAGAGACCATATATCCCAGGCTTTCAGAAACTGTCCCAATTTCTGCCTGCAGTTTTACAAATCACTGAAATAAATGTCCTAAGCATCCAAATAACATTTGCTATATTGCCTATCCCATCAGAAAGCTGTACAAAATTCCTGAGTCAGGTGCATTCTGATCCATTTATAAGGAAAATATGGTCTATGTGCCCATGTAAGGCATGCTTGAAAGCTTGAATAAATCCACTTATTTGTAGGTTGTGAATACTTTACTTTAGTCAGTATGTTTTTACCAACATAAGAAAATGCTGTGTGTTGGTAGTGATCCAATTTTACCTCCTTCCAAGAGTTAAATCTGTAAGTATTTATTGAATGTCTACTTTAGGCAGGCTCCCTTTTACTTCTTGGCCACAGAGTCAGTTCCAAGTTCTTAGGAAAAAAAAAAAGATTAAGATGTGAGCTGAGCAGTCCATGTGTTAACATAGTCATCTCAAAGATAAAATTTTTTTCTAGGCTGGGCGTGGTGGCTCATGCCTGTAATCCCAGCACTTTGGGAGGCTGAGTTGGGTGGATCATGAGGTCAGGAGATCGAAACCATCCTGGCTAACACGATGAAACCCCATCTCTATTAAAAATACAAAAAAAAAAAAAAATTAGCTGGGCATAGTGGTGGGTGCCTGTACTCCCAGCTACTTGGGAACCTGAGGAAGGAGAATGCCATAAACCCAGGAGGCAGAGCTTGCAGTGAGCGGAGATCCTGCGACTGCACTCCAGCTTGGGTGACAGAGTGAGACTCTGTCTCAAAAAAAAAAAAAAATTTCTAAAATTATCAACCAGAAAATTTTGAAGGAGAGTAGATGCAATTAAGTTTGCAGTATATTTTGATGTTAGAGCTACTTTAAATACTCATATTTAGCATTTACCTATAAATTTTTATATGTAATATCTAGTAATAATCATATTTATTGCTCCTCATTTGATCAGAGGTTAAAAATCTGATGTCTACAGAAAGAGAATTGTTTATCTGATGAAACCTAAATATCAAAATGTCTGAGCCTGGAGAAACCCTTTCTAGATGAAATTTTCTCAGAGAATGTAGGAGATGGTAGAGAGTAGTTATTGTTTGGGGGACAAGGACCTCCATCGTCTTACTCGTGTGTGCCCCGAACCCTGGACTTTCTTCTCTATTTGGTAAACAGCCTGTTATTTTTTTAGGAATCAGGTAAAGGGAAGATACACAGCTAACAGATAAATACTTCACCAACCTTGATCTTATGCCTTTAATAAACTTTTGTTGATCTGCTTCCATATGCCAACTATTGTGTTCTTTTTTTGGAGAATTTGTGACGACTGCTTCCAAAACAATCAGGATGTTCTAGCTTTTTGATTTCTGCTTTTGACATTTTATAATGCCTGGCAACTGAGATTGGCAAATTAATATGGTTTTTTATGTTTTTCACATACAGTCTATTCTCCTAAACTTGATAAGCTGGAATGTTAGGTACTGGGAACAAGAAAAATTTTTCAAGAAGATATATATGTATGTCTACCTGTATATATTTATTTATCCATCTATTGAGAGAAGAGAGCAAGAAAGAGCATGCTAGATGTTGGACAAGACTGATTACTACCTATGAAATTGTCTTTAGTGAGGTAAGGCATGATTTTTCTACTATGCATTATACTACATTCCTTCCTGTTTAATTTGTTTGTTAAATTGATCTTAGAATATTATCTGTTGCTTTCATCTCACCTGGACTGCAATGTTATTCACATTTTCCTGAATATGTCTGGCACTTCAATAGCAATCAAAGCAATTTAAAAAATCTAGCAATACATTGATAATAGTAGAAAACATTTTTAATTCCTGGTGAAGTATTTTTGGGTGGAATTAGTTCTGCCTAGGATTGCATATTATTTTCTTATTGAATAATCACTTACAATTCCCACACAAATACTTAAAACTACCATAAAGATGAACTGCCAGGAATACAAGACTGCCTATTTAAGAAACCATGTTTGTTATAGTTTTACTCTTAAATCTCTTTTATATTACTGTGGATTAGTCATTTAATATTTATCTCTTAAATTGGAGAAATCCAAAGTTAGAAAGTGTAATAATAGCAAATAATATATAAAATGGTAGTGTAATTGCATGATTCTCAACTTAAAAAAAAATCCCCTATTTCATGTACTCTCCTTCTCAAATTGTCTTTATTAAGTAATCATTAATTTGTAGTCCCCGTATTTTTAATATCAATGTAATATCAAACTGCCAATTCAGAGCTTCTGATCAATATTAATAGTTGAAGTCAACAACAGTATAATTTATTGATTGTCTATAGCACGCCAGGCACTGAGGATGTAAAGGTGAATAAAGCACAATCTTGGCCTTCAAGGAGTTTACAGTCTAGTGAGAAAGGCATACATCAATTTGCGCTAATTTCGTAAGATATAATATTAAGCAAAGAGATCACATTGAAGTTTTAAGCTGTCCTATAACCTTTTATTACATAAATCTATGATTTTCATTGAACTTTTGAAATTAGGTCAAGGATTTTTATGTCTATTGCTGAATGGGTTATTACTGCCCAAGCTGAAAAGGTGAAAGGCATTGACAGTGTTAGGATTAGAGCTTAGAATAATAACTCCATCAAAAAAGGCTTTTGGCATTTAAGTGATTTTATATGTAGCTGAATTAGTGTTAAGCGAAATAGGTTTGCATTATGGGAAAAATAATGGAAAATATGTATCTTTAAAAGTAGTATTTTATGAAGTGGTGATACAGTGAAAAATGTTAGATTTGCTTCCAGTCTGTCAAGTGTACCGAAACCACAAAAGGAAGAAATAAGTGTTTTGCAAGAGGAATTCTAGAAGCAATCTCTTTAATGAATGCTATTTGGCACTTTTGACCTGGGCACAGTCTCAGGGGAGATTATTCTCTAGTGAGTAAAGAAGCAGGATGAGCAATGAAAATCTGGGATTTATTATTCCCAAGTAGAATATAACTCTATGCATCCTAGGCTCTGATTTTTTTCTGCTGACTGATGTTAGAAGTTTAGGAGGAAGAGTCATATTGTGTCTCACTCTAAGATTTTTATTAATTTGCATAATTTGTCTCCCTTGCACACAAATACACATAAACACACATACTTAAAAACACACACACATTTATACACAAAGCCTCCGGTGATTTGGACAATGCTGTTTATGGAGGAGGTAGGCTCTGGTTCCTAAATACAGCAGTAATTACTTTATTTCTTGAAGCATGAGATTTGATTATTCATTTATTATTATGCATGCTGCATAATATTATTACTGTCTCTTTATGCAGCTCTTCTTGGAAAAAGAGTCTCACAATTTAGCTTGGGAAGACCAATGTTTTGCATAGGTACAGCAAGTTAGCTCTCAGTTCTGCCAGAAATGTGTGGGTTTTAGAAATCCCCGAAGTGGAGTCTGGGCAGGTTACTGTTTTCTGAAGTGAAGCTCTTACAATGAAGAAAAAGTTTAGTGTTTAAGAAGGTGAGTGACTTTGAAGAATGGAGCAGATAGGTACTAATTAAACACCACATGATATAATGCAGTTCTTTTAAGTTTGGGTCCCAAACAATGGGGATCATGGGCTATTTATCTTCTTTAAATATGATTTAAGGACCACAGCTAGTGTCTCGGTTAAAATCTTTTATCATTATGAGGCCCTTCTGTGAAATCTGTTTGTGTTCTAGAAATACAATATGTATTAAAAATGGACCACAAAACAAAGGAATGCAACAGCTTAGTGTATGATATTGGAAAAATTTGGCTTCCTATAATGAAGAAAAATAACACTGATCTTTGTTTTACTAATCTGCAGAAGATTTGACACGTTAAAATCCTTATTGTGAAAGGTTAAATACCACTGATAGAAGAAAACATAATGAATACTTTGTAACTTAGGGGAGGAGAAGAATTTTTAAATGAAATTCCAGGAGTATACATTTAAGACAATAAACGGCTAGGTCGGTTTACACTGAAATAAATATTTTTGTGTTTGTTGAATTTCCTTTTGAGAATTTAGTCATAAATTCTTTGCCTAGGATAATGTCCTGAATAATTTTTTTCTAGTTTTCTTTCTAGGATTTTTATAGTTTCAGGTACGTAATCCATCTTGAATCAATTTTTGTATATGGTGAGAGATGGGGGTTGAGTTTCATTCTTCTTCATGTGGCTCTCCAATTTGGGGACTTAAATTAAAAACCTTCTGTGCAGGAAAAGAAATAATCAATGATGTAAAGAGACAACACACAGAATGGAGAAAATATTTGCAAACTATGCATCTGAAAAAGTGCTAATATCCAGAATCTGCAAAGAATTCAAACAACTTAACAAGAAAAATCAAATAATCCCAACGAAAAATGGGCAAAGGACATGGACAGATGTTTGCATTCCTCTGTAAAGAAGACATACAAACAGCCAACAAACACACTAGAAAGACTCCACATTACTTCTCAGACATGCAGATTAAAACTACAGTGTGATACCATCTTCCACCAGTTAGAATGACTATTATTAAAACGTCCAAAACCAGCAGATATTGGTGAGGATGTGGAGAAAGGAAATGCTTATGCACTGTTGGTAGAAATGTATTAGTACAACTTCTGTAGAAAACCGTATGAAGATTTCTCAACAAACTAAAAATAGAATGACCATTCTATCCAGCAATCCCACTACTAGGGCTCTACCCGAAGGAAAGTAAATCACCATATGAAAAAGACACCTGCACTCCCATGTTTACCACAGTACCATTTACAACAGCAAAGTCATGGAATCAGCCTAAGCGTCCATCAACAATTGATTAGATAAAGAAAATGTGGTACATATGCAACATAGAGTACTATGAGTCAAAAAAAAAAAAAGAAAAGAAAAGAAAAGAAAAAGGAAAGAAAGAAAGAAAAAAATCACGTCCTTTGCAGCAACACGGATGGAGCTGGAGGTCATTATCCTAAGGGAAATAACTTAGAAACAGAAAATCAAATACCACATATTCTCACTTATAAGTAAGAGCTAAACAATGGGCACACATGGACATACAGAGTGGAGTAGTAGGCATTGGAGACTCCAAAAAGTGGGATGATGAGAGAGTGGTGAGAAATGAAATGTTACCCATTGGGTACAGTGTATGCTCTTCAGGTGATGAGTACACTAAAAGCCCAGACTTTACCACTACACAATATATCCATGGAACACACCTGCACTTGTACTCCTAAATCTATAAAAATAAAAATGCTTTTGCTCGATAAAGCATGCCATAGACGAAGTAAGGTTTTAGACAACTACTTGAGAGACAATGTTTGCATTTTGTAAAGTCAAGAAGGGATCCACTTCTAGAATATAAGGTAAATTTTTTAAAAACCAAGAAAAAGATAAGAAATCAAATGGAAAAATAGGCAAAGGATATGAATTGGTAATTTAGAGAAGGGGAAACCTGATTTGCCAGTGAGTATCTAAGGTACGTAATAATTCAAGAATAGAACTAAACTTGGCACTGAGATAAAATTTTACAAATGTCAGATTGGTCTTGATTAGAATATGCTACGAAGGTTGGAGGGGATGTGAGACACTATAATTTTATGCTCTGCTAGTGAGAATAAATGATATACTTTTTTATGGGAAGCTGACTGCCAGTCTGTAGTGAAAACAAGAAAATGCATGCCTTATGATAATCTATCCGATGGATATCTGCCAGGAAATTTTTTCTCAGGTCACCAAGGAAACAAGTTTAGGGTTTATGTCAGGATGTGGTTTGTCGTAGTAGAGGGAAAAAGGGAGAGTCATTTTCTATCACCAGACAAGTGAATAAGGAAACTGTGGTGCCTGCATAACAAGGAAAATCACACACAATTAGGAACAGTGAACTAGATGTACGTACAAGTCTCAAACGTAATTGACAAAGCAAAGACAAGGAGCAGAATAAAAGTCACAGCACAATGCCGTTTTTGTAAATTAATGCATGACATAAAATGCATTTACAAGGATACACGGTAATTTAAAGACAGATATTAAACACAGTAGAGCAGGTGCCTGGGGGCTAGGGTCGAGGATGAGGGTGGGGGTGGTGGGAACTGGAGTGAAGTACAAGAATGAAGGGGAAAACAGATCATGGCAACAAATAAAAAGAATTCTGTATTTCTTCCTGACATTTCTCAAATGAAGACAGACTTTAAAGAGTTGCTGCTTTTTTTTCTTAACCTTAATTTTACATCCAGGGGTTCCATATGCAGGTTTGTTATGGAATTAAACTTTTGTCATGGGGGTTGTTGTACCAATTATTTTGTCACCCAGGTATTAAGCCTCGTACACATTAGTTGTTTTTCCTGACCCTCTCCCTCCTCCCAATCTCCACCCTCTGATAGGCCCTAGTGTCTGTTGTTCCCCGCTATGTGTCCATGTGTTCTCATTATTTACCTCCCACTTATAAGTGAGAACATGCAGTATTTGGTTTTCTGCTCCTGTGTTAGTTTGCTAAGGATAATGGCCTCCAGTTCCATCTATGTTCCTGCAAAGTTCATAATCTTGTTCTTTTTTAAGGCTGCATAATATTCCATGATATATATGTACCACATTTTCTTTCGTTCTTTCTTTTTTTTTTTGAGACGGAGTTTTGCTCTGTTGCCAGACTGGAGTGCAGTGGCATGATCTCGGCTCACTGCAACCTCCGCCACTTGGGTTCAAGCTATTCTCCTGCCTCAGTGTCCCGAGTAGCTGGGACTACAGGCACGCACCACCAGACCTAGCTAATTTTTGTATTTTTAGTAGAGATGGGGTTTCACCATGTCGGCCAGGATGGTCTCAATCTCTTGACCTCATGATCTGCCTGCCTCGGCCTCCCAAGGTGCTGGGATTACAGGCGTGAGCCACCGCGCTCGGCCACCACATTTTCTTTGTCAAGTCTACCATTGATGGGTATTTAGGTTGATTCCATGTCTTTGCTATTGAGAATACTGCTGCAATGAACATACATGTGAATGCTGTATCTTTATAATAGAATGATTTATATTTCTTTGGGTATATACCCAGTAATGGAATTGCTGAGTCAAATGTTAGTTCTGTTTTTAGATCTTTGAGGAATCACTATACTGTTTGCCACAGTAACTGAACTATTCTACACTCCCACCAACAGTGTATAAGCATTTTTCTTCCGCAACCTTGTCAGCACCAGTTGTTTTATGACATTTTGATAATAGACATTCTGACCGATGTGAAACAGCATCTCATTGTGGTTTTGGTTTGCATTTCTCTAACTCTGATCCATGATGTAAAGCCTTTTTTCATATGCTTGTTTGCCACATGTGTGTCTTCTTTTGAAAAGTAGCTGTTCATGTTTTTGCCTCCTTTTTAACGGGGTAATTTGTTTTTTTCTTGTGGATTTGTTTAAGTTTCTCATTGATGCTGGATATTAGACCTTTATCAAATTCATAGTTTGTAAATATCTTCTCCCATTCTGTAGGTTTTCTGTTTATTATGTTAATAGTTTCTTTTGCTCTTGAGTTTAACTAGATCCCATTTGTCAATTTTCGCTTTTGTTGTGATTGCTTTTGGCTTCTTCATCATGAAATCTTGGCCCATTTCTTTGTCCAGAATGGTATTGCCTAGGTTGTCTTCCAGGGCTTTTATAGTTTTGGATTTTACATTTAAGTCTTTGATCTATCTCGAGTTGATTTTTGTATATGGTGTAAGAAAGGGGTCCAGTTTCAATCTTTTTCATATGTCTAGCCAGTTATTCCATTTTTAAAATAGGGAATACTTTACCCATTGCTTGTTGTCATCAGGATTTTCAAAGATCAGATGGTTGTTGGTGCATGGCCTTATTTCTGGGCCATTTTGTTCCACTGGTTTATGTGTCTGTTTTTGTACCAGTGCCATGCTGTTTTGTGTTTGAGTTACTGTAGCCCCACAGTATTGCGTATTAGTCCGCTCTCATGCTGCTAATAAAGACATACCCGAGACTAGGTAATTTATAAAGGAAAGAGGTTTAATTGATTCACAATTCTGCAGGGCTGGGGAGGCCTCAGGAAACTTACAATCATGGAAGAAGTGGAAGCAAACACATCCTCTTCACATGGCAGCAGCAAGGAGAAGTACCAAGCAAAAGGGGGAAAAGCCCCTTATAAAACCATCAGTTATTGTGAGAACTCACTCACTTTCACAAGAACAGCATATAGCTAACTGCCCCCACAATTCAATTACCCCTCACCAGGTCCCTCCCCCTGCATGTGGGGATTATGAGAACTACAATTCAAGATGAGATTTGGGTGGGGACACAGCCAAATCATATCATATGGTTGGAAGTTGCGTAGCATGATGCCTGCAGCTACCCAGCTTATTATTATTAATTATTATTATTATTATGTTAGAGATATATCTTCACTATGTTGCAAAGGCTGGTCTCAAACTCCTGGACTCAAGTGATCCTCCTTCCTCAGCCTCTAGAGTAGCTGGGACTATAGGTGTTTGCCACTGTGTCTAGCTAGAGTTGCTGCTTTAAAATTTTTAAAAATTATTTTTTAAATTGACAAATGATGATCGTACATATTCACGGGGCACATAGTGATGTTTTGATACATATAATATATACTGATCAGATAAGGGTAATCAGCATATCCATCATCTCAAACATTTACCATTTCTTTGTGTTGGGAACATTCAATATCCTAATTCTGTATATTTGAAACTATATATTATTGTTAACTATAGTCATCCTACAGTGGCATAGAACACTGAAACTTATTCTTCCTATCTAACTGTAATTGTGTATTCTTTAACATATTTATTCCTGTCTCTCCCTGCCTTCAGGTTTCCCAGTCTCTGTTATCCCATTTTCTACTTTTCACTTCCTTGAGACCAACTTTTTTATCTTCCACGTATAGGTGAGAACTTTCTGTTCCTGGCTTATTTCACTTAACATAATTTCCTCCAGCTCTATCTACATTACTGTAAATGATAGTCAGTGTTGGCATTCATTGTGAAAACAGGGATGAAAAGAGAATTGCATCCAGGCTAAAGAGCATGGTTTCATTCTGACTTTCTTGTGAATAGCTGAGTCATCTCTGTTCTCTGATGTTCATATTCTGCAGCTACTAAATAGTAATACCACTGATCCTTCAAGATTTTGGCCTATTAAATTCGCTCTAACATGTAATTATGCTTTGTAAATTATAGGATGCTTTTCAAAGATTAACTGATTTCATTTCTTTTGGTAGCAAATTTAGTCACAAAGAGAAAGTCTACATCTTTTCTTAATAAACCAAGTTGAGAATTGAAAACTGATTCCCACTTTTACCTCGTACGCTTCTTAATTCATCTTGGAAAAAGCATCAGTCATCTTTTTTGTCCTATTAAGAACAACTTAGTGTCACAGTTTAGAGCTGGCCTCAGGAATCAAACTGTCTGGATTATTACTGAGCTTCTATTTGCTCTAAGTGACCTGGTGCAAGTCATTTAAATTCTTTATGTCTTGGTTTTCTCATCTGTAAGGTGAGGATAGCCATACCTACCTTAAGGCAGTGTTGGGAGGATGAAATAAGCAAATTTAATGTAAAGTTCTTAGAATTGTTCCTATCATATAGTCCAGGCTCAACAAATGCCAATTGTTGTTTATTATTATTGCAAAATCAGAATAAACCTTTTTATTCATGCTTTTTTCTATCTATAATCCAAATTGTTTCCAGTAAATACCAAGAAAAACCAAAAAGGTAAAGATAATTAAAGGAAGCATGTTCAGACATCTTTTCAAATATTTATAGCATCCAAGGCAAATATGTTTTACTTTCCAAATGACTAACATTCACAAATTTTTGAGGTTGGATTGTGGTCTATTCAGCTGTTTCCAATAGTGGAAAACATTTACTCTAGTGATCTCTCTCTCTTTTTCATTTCTTTTAATCCTGTCTTTCTTGTCTCTACTTTTAGAGATAATGTAGAACCACAACCAGGTTCCTCACAGCTATTTCATCCTTAATATCAATATTTCTTTATTTGAAATTTAATTATTCTTTTAATTAAAAATAACATTCATCAATCTGTTCTGATTTTAAGAATAATATGTTTATGGTGGGAAACTTGAAAAATATCAAAAAGGATCAAGAATAAAGTGGAAATTGTTCATATTCCTGTCATCCAAAGAATGATGGTTGACCTCTTAAAACACATTAAGCTTAACTTTACTTGAATTTGACAGAAGGAAAAATATACTAAAAGGAGAATGTTATACTTTAATTTAAAAAATATATGATTAGTTGCTAAAATAGTCTTCCAAAATAAAAGATCAAGGCAAAAATGAAAAGATTTTTGATAACATTTTATTATTGTGATGGGGGTTGTTATTGTGACATTAGGGCTTCATATTTCTCAGAGAGTTAAGTTTCCAGATAGTAAAACTTAATATACCATCTCATAAAATCAGGTTGCCTTTCATTAATATAAAAACAAGATTTAAATCATAGTCTACCTTGAGGATTACTCTCTAAGTATGAAAAGCCAGATTTTTAAAACAAAGTTTCAATTCAGAGTACTAGTCTTATTTATATATGTGACTTATATGACTAAATATTTTGGCTTTGTTGTTTCAAGAACTGTCATTTCCTATAATCTAATCAATTACTCAAAATCATACTATGTATGATTACTTGGTTTGGACCATAACTTTTTATTTGTATTTCTTTCTACTTTTAATTTCTTTTTCTGTTAAGAAGAAGAATGCCTTTTCATTAAAAGCACATTATAATTTAATTTATATATTCTTATTCATATGACCTACATAGTAATATTCACTCTAATTTGAAGACTTTTTCACAAAATTCTCAGATTTTCTGTTCTAATTTGAACCAGTAATTCAAATTACAGGTTCAAATTACTGAACCAGTAATTTTTTTTTTTGGTTAACTGATAGCACAGCTTTTGCTCAAAGTTCTTTTTATTAATTGAATACCTTAGGTGATATGGACTGAACTGTGTCTCCCCAAAATTCATGTGTTGAAGCTTGAACTTGAAATGTGTCTTTATTTGGAAACAGGGTCTTTAGGAGGTAATTAAGATTAAATAATGTCATAAAGGTGGGCCCCCGATCTGAAAGGATCAGTATCGTTATAAAAAGAGAACCAGAGTGCTATCTCTCCAAGCATAGAGAGAGAAGAGGTCACGTGAGCCTATAGTGAAATGGTGGCTATTTGCACACCATCAAGAGAGCCCTCCTCAGGAACTGAATATACTGGTATCCTAATCTTGGATTTCCAGTTTCTAGACTTTCGGAAAATAAACTTCTGCTAAGCCACCCAGTCTATGGTATTTTGTTATAGTATCCAGTAGACTAATACATTAGGTGATTTCACTGTTTCTTGGATCCCATGTTTGTCTCTTAGATTTTTTGTTTTACTGAAGTGTGTCCAGGAGTAAGCTCTTTTTAGAAGGAGTGAGTACGTGCTGAACTTTCTGGGTCCTTGAATATCTGATAATGTTGTTATTTTGAGGTAAGCTATAATGTACTATAATCATGCATTTATGTTTTTCTTTCTTTGTGTATAAGGTCAAATTCTTTCATATTTTAAAATTCCAGAAATTAGCATGCATATTTTATTCAAAACAACAAAGTTATATAAATTGCCAAACAGGAAGTTGAGGAATAAGTCATGATATATAACTAGGTTGATGTAGACCTTACCTATGTGTTGAAGGTATTTATTTATTTTTTTGATGGTCACCTCAGTTACTTCTATGTCATAGTGTCCTCATACATTTGAATTATAACATAAGTTTATATCAAAAATTGACACTTAAAGTCATTGAGCTTTTTCAGTAGCCCTTGAACTGCTTACTTCAAGACTTCTCATTATTTGAGATAATTAAGTGCCAACTGTTAGCTGGTTTTCTCTTACTTGCAGCTAAATGAAAACTAAATGATACATCACGGTTTTAGCTGTATCATTTCAAACAAAATTCTTCTTGAACCATCACAATGAAAGTGTGAACTATTGGCAGTTGTGCTATCATGGTGATCTAGTTCTCTTCTTGACTCATGATTGCAATCTTGATCTTTGTGGCACACAAAATTATCTGTATAATGTTTACTAGTAACATTATATAGTAATCTCAAAGTTTCCTGTTAGGTTAAACTTGTAGTTTTAATTATTTTCTTAATGAAATTGTATATTGCAATTCATTAAACAGCTTCCCTTCAAAATCAACCCATAAGTCTTGTTAGATTGAGTCAAATAAGTTTTGTTAGATGTTATGGTTAGAATAATAACCCTACATTTCTTACAACCGAATCACATCAATTTCTCCTATTCTTATATTCTGTATAGTCTAGCATGTATTCTGAGATTTGGCACATGACAGATAATCTTATGAGTTTTAAATCATTTTATATTCAGTGATTCAGATAATTTTATGATATGATCCCATTTTATGAAACAAAGAGTTATAAGTTCCTCTTTTATCAGGGTATGAGTTTATATGTTAAGTTTATGTGTATGTGTATGTGTATTAATACACATTTATACCCGGAAGTAACTGCTCCTTTGTCGACTTTATTTACAGACTTTGTCTTGTGTATTTGTATAAGGCTAAACTGCAGTTATATCTCCATCCATCTCCCATACAGGAGAAGTGGGATTACCAGTTCATAATTTCCATTAGCACCATTATTAATTGGTGTTAATTAATAGTTTGCTTCTATCTTCTGTACTTGTCGATGCTGTGTGAAGTTTCTCCATAATTCTCTCGGAATGTATGGCTTTTAGTCTCTTTAGATCTTTTTTGTATTTTGGCCTGTAGTTTTCTGTGCTGTTGTTTCTCCATCTGTCTGATGCCAGATGTACTTTCTCTCTCTGTTCCAAAATGTCCTTATATTTTCTGTTTGGGTAATCCTTTTGTTCTCTAAAACCATAGAATTAATTTTTTTTTTTTTTTTTTAACATATAAAGTAAGTTTTTTATTATATAAATTTGAAGTGTATAACATGTTTGGAGATATATATATATATATATATATATAGAGAGAGAGAGAGAGAGAGAGGGAGTAAAGTTATTACTATAGTCAAGCAAATTAACATATTCATCATCTCACATACTTACATTTCTTTGTGTGGTTGTATGGTAAAAGTCTCCAAAATCTGCTTTTTTACCAAAGTCCCATTATGCAATGCAATATTATTAACTAAAATCAACCTTTCATATCCAGGAATTTTGTATTCATGAGTTCCACATCCATGGATTCTACCAACCATAGATCAAAAGTATTCTAACAAAGGATAGTGCAACTGTACCGAACATATACATAGTTAATTTTCTTGACATTATCCCTAAACAATGCAGTATAACACCTATTTATGTAGCATTGACATTGTATCAGTATTGTAAGTAATCTAGGCATGATTTGAAGAGTATAGGAGGAGGTGTATGAGTGATGTGCAAAAGTGAAACCATTTTATATAAGGGACTTGTGAATATCTGTGGATTTTGGTATCCATGAGGGGTCCTAGAACGAATACCTCATGGATCTTTTTTTTTTTTTTTTTTTTTTTAATTTATTTATTATTATTATACTGTAAGTTGTAGGGTACATGTGCATAACGTGCAGGTTTGTTACATATGTATACTTGTGCCTTGTTGGTGTGCTGCATCCATCAACTCGTCATTATTATATCTTTTCTGTCATTTTAATGGGATTTTGGGAGGTAGAGAAAACAAACATATTGGTTCTTTCCTTCATCTTGAACAAGATCCTCTTTATTTAGTGAAGTAACAAATTTGGTGGCCCCATTATCCATTTTGTTTTTTTCTTGACCCTCAGACCAAAAAAATCTCAAAATTACTATCCACCAGGCCATCAGTTTTTCCATCACCTTTGTGTCATCTTAGGAGAAATAAAAATGTTTGCTTCTTACAAATTATCACACTTCTCACCTCAGAAATTATAGATGATTTATTTCTTTTTTTGTTTTGCACTTAAAAAAAGTTGTTTCAACTAAGGAAAGTACCCTATGGTCATTCTATTCTAATTCAGACTATACGTTCTGAATATATTCTTCGGAAGCAAACCTTCCATTTTAATTTGAGCAATAGAGCACTAAGATAATAAGTCAAATATAAGAAAGGAAGCAAATAAAAATCCCTTTAAAGTAAATATGAAAATTCTGACTTAGAATAATAAATCATTTTAAGAACATCAATTTGTATCACCTGTTTTTGTGGATAAGGAAGTTAAAATACAATTTTAAATTTCTATTCTAATACAACTCCTTTCAGAGATTGAATGAGAAAACCAGTGTTAAATATTTAAGGCAGATTAGCTGTGCAAACCCTTAAGGCCATGGGGATAGAGTTTTTTTAAGAGAAGTGCAGCAACATCGATGACTTATGGCTGACTGCAATAATTCTGTTACTGTCATGAGCCACTCTGGACAATCCCAAGAGACTAATGCTTCCCTATTCACATCAATCATCATTGGAGTATTGAATGGGTGGCTAATGATGTTGTTGGCCGGTGGTTATATTCATGTCTTTTTTTAGGAGAACAATAATCTTCACATTTCTTCTCTGGCCCTGGGCAGGGCTGGCAATAAGAATAAGATTTTTTATTTTCTGTCTAAAGAATGGATATGCTCCCCCAGAGGCTGCCCAGGCTAAAATATGAATTTACTATGTATTATCAAATCGTATTCACCTACTTGCGTGTAAATCCAGTTTTCAAATTCCTGGTGGAAAGTGGAATCATCCCGACTTTGTATCATTTAACAATTAGATGATTGATAGAGCAATTACAGCAGTCCTCCTTTATCCCTTGTTTTGCTTTTTGCGGTTTCAGTTATCCTCAACCATGTCTAAAAGTATTACATGAAAAATTCCAGAGACAAACAATTCATAAATTTTAGATTGTGGGCCACTGTGAGAGGTGTGATGAAATCTTGTGCTATCCTGCTTTGTCCTACCTGAGATGTGAATTTGTCAAGTGCGTTCACACTGTACACACTATCTGCTCCTTCGTCACTTAGTAGCCCTCTTGGTTATCAGTCAACTGTTGTGGTACTTCAGTGCTTCTGTTCAAACAATCCTTATTTTATTTAATAATGCTTTCAATCTCAGGAGCAGTGATGCTGGCATATTGTTATAATTGTTATATTTTATTTTCAGTTGTTGTTAATGTTGTACTGTGTCTAATTTATAAATTAAACTTTATTAGAGGTTATGTACATATGAGAATAAAACATAATACGTAGAGGGTTTGGTTGTATCTGGTTTCAGGCATACACTGGTGGTCTTACAATGTATTGCCTGTGGATAAGGATGGGATTATTATATTGCTGTCACTGACAATGTAACGAATACTGCTTAAATGAAGTCATCACAGTGACCTCAAAAGCTGCCGATCATGATACAAGAGAACTGTGTTGGTGTCTGATTTAGATAAGACTGCCAGTTCAGGCTTTGTGCTGGAAGACCACCTAGTGACAGTAGGTTTAGTATAAGAGAGGCATCCCATTGAGGTCAAACCATTTACATTAGAGGGAAAGTAACAATAAAAAACAAGTCGTAGCATAGATAACATGTTATTATCATAATTTATATTCTCTTTTTACTTCTACAGTGGACTACTTCTATCCTTGGTCCCCACACAATATGATATTCCCATATTTTTCATATCATTCAAGTATGTCTACTTCTATATTTAATATTGGTTATTATTTTTTGTTGTTTAAATAAAATATTGCTGTGAATTTATTCTTCTGATTTATTTTTAGCGTTTCTCTAAATTGCTCAGAACTTTCAGTGTCTCAGCTTCTCATTTTTAGTCCATTTATTAACTACATGATATTGGGCAAGTCATTTAGCTTCTCTGAGCCTGATGAGTACTTTGAATGTGTGACGCTATTTTGGATATTCTATAAATGTGATTAAAAGACATCTTTTCTGCCCTTCCAATCATCTCACAAGCCAAAGCAGCTTCTAGCACAATATCTTATGCAGAAGAAACATAATGTGAGTTGTTGAGCTTAACTAAATTAAGACATGGTTTTGCCCTCAATAGAAGTTTTATTGTTATAAATCTAAGTGAGATGTCAGTTGGGACCTGCTCCAGCCTTGTATAATCTAGATGACAGTGGTGACTTGAATTCTCTAATTTCATGATCTATGGAAATCCAAAGCTTCCATCAATATTTTTGTTTATTTCTTGTACAGGGAGATGGGTGAAATACTGAGATATGCTGGCACTCTCTGCTTGTTAGTTTCTTCCTCTTACTTTTTTTCTATATTCTTCAGTGTATCATTCCAATGTGAATCTAGCTCTTTAATTGATTTTCGGTGCCAAAACATCACTCAAACAAGCATTCATTCTGTATGTATGTACTTTCTATGCCTTTCTTTTTATATAAGTACATATTATAAAATGTAAAATAATATGTATTATGTATTTTGTATTTGTGATATATATACTATATGTTTTATATTTACTTAAAGCATCTATACTGTTATATTTTGATGTGTCTCTCATTCTATTTTTGACTTTTGCTTCACAAAACTTTTTCTAAGACCTATCTACATTTGAGATATATATATATTTATATATATATATATAATTTTAGCATTAAATAATACCACGTGTAACATTTAATTTATCTTTTTACCTAGATGGATATTTATAGATGCTTCCAAGTTTTTGCTATTACAAACAATATGAGAATGAACATGTTTATACTTTCCTCTTTGTATTCAGGTATGAAAATTTCTCTGAGAGTTTAAAGCCAAAAGTGGAACAGAGCATAGGCTATGCGTATACTCAGTTTTACCAGGTTCTACCAATTTGTACCCTAAAATCGCTTCACTAATACATAAACCTATAACCCTTTCCAATATTTCTTGCTGTGTAAATTATTATATTTATAAGAAACATTGGTCTAAGGTGGATATACATTGATCAGGCTTCATTTTCTATTATTACAATACTATCTTAATTACTGTAGCCTTATAAAATAGCTTAATAGCTGACAGAATTAGTCTTCATTATTTTCTCTTCTCTTCCAGGATTATCATATTTTTAGAATTTTTTCTTCCATATTTATTTTACAATTTTTCAATTATAATTGTCACATTGCATAAGTTCAGTGGGCATCATAGAAGCTGTAGGTTATTACATGTTCTTTGAATGGTTGTGGTTGGTAAACTCTGCCTGAAAAATATATCTGGGTGATTACTTTTTTTAAGAGGAGTTTTCTTCTATAATCTTATTATTTTTAATGGTTATTGATCTATTCCAGTTTTCTACTTCTTATTGGCCCATGTTGTCACTCAAAAGATTCATTTATAATTTTTCAAAATCTGCTTTGTGAACAGTGATATGTTTCTCTTTCTTCCAGAATTTTGCTTATTTATTCATTTTTTATTTTTCCCTGATGAATGTTTCCCATGAATTGCCATATTAGTCTTTTAAAATAGCATAGTTTTGTTAATCCTTTCTCTTCCTTTTTTTCTATTTTATTGGTTTGTTTGTTTTATTACTGCCTTCTTTCTTAGTTTTAAAAATATTCTCTTGCTTATTTTTTATTTTTTGAGTTGAATGCTTAATTTTCTTAGTAATCCTTATTTCCTGTTAATTTTTTTCTATTTATAAATTAGACTTTACATATATCATCACTTTGTTTATCAAATTATGATATGCAGTGCTTTCATAATCTTGTAACTGTATTTCATAATTTGAGCTATTTACTATTCAACCCGTTGAATTTTGGACATAAGGTTATTGATTTTCAATTATATGGGATATTATTACTCTTCATTTTTATTTTCTTATGTTGTTATCAGAGAATATGATGTGTGTTCAAAAGTAAATAATTCTTTGAAATTTATTCAAGACTGCCTTTTTAACATAATTTATGACACATTGTTAAATATATTCTTGTGTCAAAAATAATATATATTCTCTGTTTCCTGGATATACATTTTTCAAAATGCCCATTAGTTCAAATTTATTGAGATTATTATTCCTGTCTTCTATGTTCTTTTTTCATTGTTTTATTTACCATTTTAGATGGATACATTACAATCTGTACTGAAACTAAATGTTATTTTTTCTAGTAATTATTGTTTTTGCTTTATATATTATGATATTTTATTATTGGGATTATATATTAATGATTATTATATTTTATTAGTATGTTGGATTTTTTGACCAGTGTAAAATTTTCATCTTTATCCTTTAGGGGATTTTTCATCTTAAATTATATTATGTCTGGTATGTATTGCTTAATATATATTTTTAATCCCTTTGTTTTCTGTAGGGTTTTTTTTTTGTGCCTTTATCTGTTTTGATGCCTCTAGTGCAACACAATGTTTGATTTATTTGGGAAAAATTCATTGTAAGAGTTTATGTCTCATAAATATTGAGTTTAAATCAATTCTTTTGTTGTAATTAATGTAAGTTAAGACTTATTACTAACACTTTATTTTGTACTAATACCATGCTTCTTTTTTTCTTTCTCACTTTTGATTGGAGGTAACACTTCCTTTGTTTAAATTTTATTTATTTTTGTTGGCACTTTGGTTGGAAAGAATGTATTTTATTTTTATTGTTGTCATTAACTAATTGTACTGACCCCTAGTTGTACTGACCTTTGCTGTCAAAATAAGACAACAATCTCAGCTTACTTTCATTTTTATTCTATCTCATTCCCTACACCATCCCCTACATACTTTCTGGTTCCTATATCTTGAGGGTTTTGTTCAGACGAGGGGACCTGAGTCAAGTGTCTTAATTTGTGTCCTAGAGCAGACAACTTAATTGACTTTGGTGTAGTTATTTTGTGGGTTAGGCTTATAGGAGTGAGTAACAGTTAATAATCCACACACTGTTATCACTGGCCTGTTTTTTCCTCCTTCTCTTTACCTTTCCATTTCTCACTCTTTCAGTTCTGTATGTTCTCTAGGTGCTCTCAGACTTCTTTTTCTGTTGTGCAGAGATATATCCCCCTACTGGTGAATGGCAGTTCAGCTATGATACTTGGGCTCTTGAGAAAGACTTTCTAACATTATCACAGGTGAATACATTTTTCCTAAGAAAGTTTTCTCTTTTAGAGTATCAATGGTGCCACTTGGGAAAATAATGGAATATTATCATTTTTATTATACAAGTTAATTTTTATGTGTAATAAAGAGGAGTAAAGTTAGAGAATAAAGTCCACCTAAATATTTGTACCATGACTGAATGGGAATTTGGAAGAATCAGAGTACTTAAAAAACACTTGATGATGGTATTTAGGAGGTCTTTTTTTTTTTTTTTTTTTTTAACAGTGAGGGAATTCTATATGTAACTTGGTTTAATTAAACTGTATTCTTTAGAGAAAGAGATGATGCATCTCTGGAGTGTACAATTAATGACTCAATAAAGAAAAGACATTGTATGATGTGGTTTTCTTATCTCTGGCAGATTACAATAAGCAATTTTTGGTAAGTGAGACTGGTTAAAACAGAGGGAAGCAACAATGGATCTCTTATTGATGCTTGTGGCACTCGAGTAAGTAACTTACCCTCTATTTCTGCATAATAGGACTTAAAGGCTCCTGCTGAACTTGACTTTCAAGACTTCCAATCTTTGACTGATAATAGGAAATGGTTGAATAATTAATTGTGGGTAAAATGCTTTGAGGTCCTTAAATAAAACATGTTCAGTATGTGAGTTTAAGCCTTAACTTTAGAGAAAGATGAGACACAGTGAGAGAGAGAAAGAGAGAGACAGATAGGCAGAGAAAGAGAGAGAGAGAGAGAGAGAGAAATCTTTAGTGGTAGGTTTGTCCATCTTTTTATATATTATAATTTTTTTTCAGAAACATCAGGGGCCTTTTGTGGATTGCGTCTATCTTTATGGAATTCTGGCTTTTAGCTGCCACCTGGGCAGCTTTTGGAAACAAAACGATAACAAAAGCAACATGCAGTCACTTCTTTGTTGTATGGGTTTTTTCCCCCACCCTCTAGCCTTTTATCTTTACACATTTCTTTTTGTCTGACGTTTCTGCATTCATCACCCCATGTCTAGTTGCAATAAGGCTATTATGAGATGGATAGCTGTGGAGATGACAAGAATACAGACAATTCAAGTTTTTCATTTCCTTTGTAGCTGAAGTTTTAATAGTTCTCTAAATCTCTATTTATGTTCTCATCAAAACCCCTTTTAAAAGAAAGCAGATAGTAGTCTTTCTTCCTATCTCATTTCCCAAATGTTTTCCATGATTCCTATTTTTATAATATTAATAAGCGTCTTTATTGCAAAGATAAGGTAGAGATAGTTTCCCTGATTTTCAATGAACTAACTAACTTAGTAAATGCTCAAAGCCCTCAGAATTGTCTCCTCTAGAAGTCAACATAGTTGTACTCCTATGCTTCCCTTTTCTCACTCAATAAGCAGCAGCCTGTGGAAGAAGTATTCAAAAAGAACTTTTCCGATGGGTTGTTTTTATCATTTTAAAATTTTTGTATCTTGCTGGAGAGTTAGAAATGGTGTTTGCCGCACAATTTTTAAATGGGTAAAATGTCTTCCTAAAACGTCAACGCTGATTACATAAGAATTACCTTTGATGGGTGATACATGTACTTTCTGAAAAAATCCTGATACTTTAATTTTGTCAAGAATTTGTATCAAAAATGATGTTATAGAACAAAGGCATCTTAAGATAATTGAAAGTGAATTTCCATTTGTAGAGGATAATTTTACTTTATTCCTTCCTAAATAGGCTGTATTTCATCTTTGGGGGAGGCATTTGCAAAATATTTGGGAGTGACACATATGTATGGCAGAGTTATTGTTCCGCAGCATGTGTTCAGTGGTTACATTAGCATGGTGCCAAAATGTCTAGACCAACAGTGAAAGTTCAGTGCACCATCTGGCTATTGGTTAACTTTTGCCATAAATATTTAGAAACAAATGGGGCTTAACTATGCCCATTTTAACTTTATATCATGTAGTTATTCAGGTAGAATAAATATCTGAATAGCCAATTTTTTCTCTGGAATATAATTGATATGTTTTTACCTTGCTAACCACCCGGCCCTCCCTAGCCCTTGAAGTCTCTGATATTGTTGTCCTGCAGACTTACTGACAGTAATTCTGGGGTCAGCTCTCCACCACTGATGGCAGTCGGTACTTTCAGAACCCCATGGTCAACTACAAGCAGGGACTCTTATTCATTTTGCTATCCTGAGCCTGGTGATCATAATGTTAGGAGTTTATCCCAGGTCCCTGTGATCCTTGAGATTAAGGCTTTAAGAAACCCCATTGTATCTTCCCAATTCATACGACTACATTTCTGGATTGATTTCTTTATTCTCTTTTCAGTTTTTCTGATGAAACTACATTCCTCTAGGTTAGGGCTCTGACACTGTGTAGATATTCCTTGCCACTATTTCTTCCTTTTCCATGGAGGCTGGGGCTTATCGCTGTCTTCAGATTCTTCTAGATACCCATAAGAATTACCTGCCTGAATATTGCCATTTCTCAAAAATCTGTATTATAGATTCTTGCTATTGTTGAACTCAAGTTTACCATCCAGTTCAGAGGCTCTAAATTTGACCTCCTCTGAAATCCATTCTTCTATGCATGTCTGTTGTTTTCTGTTTGACCCTATTCATTTATAGTTTCCTTCTTTTTTTCTACCATCTTGCTACTACAATTCCAGTATGATTTAGAGCTAAATCCCCTCAAATTGGGACTTTGTTATTTAATTCCTGGTTCTCAAATTATTCCAAGGAACAACTTAGTGATACATAAAAAGTTTGGAGCTGAGGGCAAATGTGCTTAGTGTGTGTCCTATCAGCCTCGGGTCCCACTTTGCTATGTCTTTATTTCTTTGGTAATTAGGGGTCTAAGATACCCATTTCAAGTTAAACAGCTCTACAGTTGCATTATCTCCAGTGAAAATAGTTGTCTTCAATCATGCTAAACTCTAAATGGAAAATAGATGCTTATATAATAATAAAGTTGAACATGTCGCACTCTCTTCTAGGTCTAGCTACTTTCTCTTCTCTGAATATTCCATGCTCTCATTTCCATACCTTTGCATGTAAACTTTCTTCTGATTTTATAATAAAATGATTTATATTCCTTTGGGTATATACCTAGTAGTAGAATTGCTAGGTCGAATGGTATTTCTGTCTTTAGGTCTTTGAGGAATCACCACACTGTCTTCCACAATGGTCGAACTCAATTACATTCCCACCAACAGTGTATATGCATTCCTTTTTCTCCACAACCTCAGTAGCATCTATTATCTTTTGACTTTTTCATAATAGCCATTCTGACTGGTGTTAGATGGTACCTCATTGTGATTTTGATTTGCATTTCTCTATTGATCAGTGATGGTGAGGTTTTATTCATATGATTTTTGGCCACATGTATATCTTCTTTTGATTCTCAATAGCAAAGACTGGAATCAACCCAAATGCCCATCAATGATAGATTAGATAAAGAAATTGTGGTACGTATACATCGTAGAATACTATGCAGCCATAGAGAAGAATGAGATCATGTCCTTTGCAGGGACATGGATGCAGCTGGAGGCCATTATCCTTAGCAAACTAACACAGGAACAGAAAACCAGATACCACATATTCTCACTTAGAAGTAGGAGCTAAGTGATGAGAACACACGGATGCATAGAAGTGAACAACACACACTGAGGCCTTTTGGAGGGTAGAGGGTGGGAAGAGGGAGAGGATCAGGAAAAATAATTAATGAGTACTAGGGTTAATATCCAGGTGATGAAATAATGTGTACAACAAACCCCCATGACACCTATGTAACAAACCATTGTGTCCCTGAACTTAAAAGTTAAAAAAAAAATCCTGTAACTGAAACACCTTTCTTTAACTTCTTTGCAATTCTGACTATTCTTCCTTCTGCAGTTTAACCATTAACGACAGGCTTCATTAGGTGCTCTCCTTGGTGTTTTTAAAGATCTCTATGCCTGCTGCTATTCTGGCACTTACCATTCTGAATCATAATTGTCTCCACAATAGACTCCGAACTCAGAGAGAACCACTTTGTGTCCCCATCACGACACACAGAATATACTCAAATGCTTACTAAATGCAAGAATAGATCTTCTCCTGCTGTGGTAGAGTTAGGGCTTAGATGTTCCAACATGAGTTATCTCTTTTATTTAGTTCAAGAACTTTTTAAAGATATCACACCCTGAGGGATTTTGCACATAGTTTTTCTTAACAAAAACTTTGGAATAAAGAAATAAATGAGTTGGAAATACTCTTTTGACAATGTTATCTCAGGAATTTCAGGTATCATCGTCCTTCATTTTACCCTGAATTTTTTGTGTCATCCAAATCACATTCATACTTAAACATTGTCATAAAGTTTTTATAGAAATGGAGACCTTAAGGTAAAATTATCAAACCTGAACAAACTATTATCCTTGCAAGTATTTCCATCTTCTCTTAAATTTACAAGTGAGCTATAACTTAACATTTCATGTGTATATGAAAATCTGATATATGATACAGTTGCCAAGAAGGAGGAACAGATTGGACAACTTTCTTTTGGCAGAAACCAATAAGCTGAACTTAAAATTCATTTGAAAACTCAAAGGTCTCAGATAGACAAACTGATCTGGAAAAATATGAACGAAGTTGAAGTACTCACATTTCTCAATTTCCAAACTTACTACAGAGTAGCAGTAATCAACACAATGTTGGTAGTAGCATAAGGATATACACATAGTGAAGTGAAATAGAATTAGAACACAGAAATAAGATCTCACTTTTTTTTTTTTTTTTATTATACTTTAAGTTCTGGGATACACGTACAGAAAGTGCAGGTTTGTTACATAGGTATACACGTGCAATGGCAATTTGCTGCACACATCAACCCATCATCTACATTAGGTATTTCTCCTAGTGCTATCCCTCCCCTTTTCCCACACCCCCTGACAGGCCCCACAGTGTGATGTTCCCCTCCCTGTGCCCATATGTTCTCATTGTTCACTCCCACTTATGAATGAGAATGTGTAGTGTTTGGTTTTCTGTTCCTGTGTTAGTTTGCTGAAAATGATGGTTTCCAGCTTCATTCGTGTCCCTGCAAAGGACATGAACTCATTCTTTTTTATGGCTGCATAGTATTCCATGGTGTATGTGCTACATTTTCTTTATACAGTCTATCATTGATGGACAGTTGGGTTGATTCCAAGTCTTTGCTATTGTGAATAGTGCTGCAGCAAACATACATGTGCATGTATGTGTCCTTATAGCAGAATGATTTAAAATCCTTTGGGTATATACCCAGTAATGGGATTGCTGGGTCAAATGGTACTTCTAGTTCTAGATTCTTGAGGAATCACCACAATGTCTTCCACAATGGTTGAA
This sequence comes from Theropithecus gelada, assembly GCF_003255815.1. Lineage (NCBI taxonomy): Eukaryota > Metazoa > Chordata > Mammalia > Primates > Cercopithecidae > Theropithecus > Theropithecus gelada. The sequence continues at coordinate 74,724,039 of NC_037672.1, forward strand.
CTAATTTACACCCCCACCAATAGTATGAAAGGATTCCTATTCCTCCATATCCTCTCTAGCATCTGTTTTTTCCTGACTTTTTAATGATTGCCATTCTAACTGGTGTGAAATGGTATCTCATTGTAGTTTTGATTTGCATTTCTCTAATGACCAGTGATAATGAGCTTTTTTCATATGTTTTTGTTGGTCACATAAATATCTTCTTTTCAGAAGTGTCATTCATATCCTTAGCCCACTTTTTGATGGGGGTTTTTTTTTTCCCCCAGGTGCTCTGTCCCAGGGAGATGGGAGTTTTATCTATAATCCCGTGACAGTGGCTGCCGCCTTTCTTTCAGAGACGCTCTGCCCAGAGAGGAGGAAACTAGAGAGGCAGTCTGGCTACAGCAGCTTTGTGGCACTGAGGTGTATTCTGCCGAGCTTGAACTTCCCGGTGGCTTTGTTTACACTGTGAGGGAAGAACTGCCTACTCAAACCTCAGCAATGGCAGACACCCCTCCCCTCACCAAGCTTGAGCATCCCAGGTTGACTTCAGCCTCCTGTGCTAGCAGTGCGAATTTCAAACCAGTGAATCTTAGCTTGTTGGGCTCCATGGGAGTGGGGTCCTCTGGGCAAGACCACTTAGCTCCTTGGCATCAGCCCCTTTTCCAGGGGAGTGAATGGTTCAGTCTCACTGGCATTCTAGGTGCCACTAGTGTATGAAAAATCTCCTGCAGCTACCTCGGTGTCTGCTCGAATGGTGCCCTAGTTTTGTGCTTGAAACCCAGGTCCCTGGTGATATAGGCACCCGAGGGAGTCTCCTGTTCTGTGGGTTGTGAAGACCATGGGAAAAGCATAGTATCTGGGCCAGATAGCACTGTCCCTCAAGGCACAGTTCCTCACAGCTTCCCTTGGTTAGGGGAGGGAGTTCCCAAACTCCTTGCACTTCCTGGGTGAGGTGATGCCTCACCCTGTCTCTGCTCACCCTCCGTGGGCTGCACCCACTGTCTATCCAGTCCCAGTGAGATGAACTGTGTACCTCAGTTGGAAATGCAGAAGTCACCTGGCCGTCTGTGTTGGTCTCGCTTGGAGCTGCAGACCAGAACTGTTCCTATTTGGCCATCTTGCCCGGGAATCAAGACTTCACATTTAAGGTCAACCGATTTTCAACAAGAGTGTTTAATCAATTCAAGCAGGGGCTGGGAGGGATTGGCTTTGCAACAAATGGTGCTGGGACAACTGGCTATCCTTATACAAAAGAAGAAAGTTGGGCCTACCTCATACCATATACAAAAACTACCTTAACATGGATTAAATACTTAAATAGTAGAACTAAAACTATACAATTATTAGAAGAAAAAATGCTTAATTACTTGGGTATGGCAATGAATCCTAGATATGACACCAAAAGTACAAGCAACAAAAGACAACTTCTTCAAAATTAAAAATTTATGTGCATTAAAGGACATTATCAAGAAAGTGAAAAGACAACCTACAGAATGGGAGAAAATATTTGTAAATCCTATATTTAGTAAGGGATTTGTCTCTAGAATATAAAATAAGTCTTATAATACTCAATAACAAAAAGACAAATGACACAAAAGGTTTAGAAAACTTCTGAATAGAAATTTCTCCAAAGAAGATATACAAATGGTTGACAATTACATAAAATGTTGCTCAATATCATTAGCCATCAGGGAAATGAAGATAAAAAACATAGTGAAATACCACTTAAACCCACTAGGAGGCCTCTAATAAAAAGGACAGAATAATAACAAGTGTTGGGATACGGAAGAATTGGAACTTTCAAACTCTGTGGTGGCAATGTAAAATAGTGCAGCTACTTCGGAAAACCATTTCTTAATTTCTCAAAAATTAAACAGAGTTGTTATTTAACCCAACAGTTGTACTCTGTGGTATATATCCAAACAAAATGAAAACATGTTCACACAAAAACTTGAAAATTAATGTCCATAACAGCATTATTCATGGTAACAAAAATGTGGAAATGACCCAAATGTTCATCAGCAGATGAATGTATAAACAAAATGTGGTATGTTCATATACTGGAATATTATTTCACCATTACAAGGGATAAAGTACTGAACTTTCACTGAACCATGGATGGAATTTGACAATGTGCTAAGTGAAAAAAGTCAGCCACTAAAAGCTTCATCTTGTATGATTCTGTCGTCCAGAAAACCCACACTTATAAAGACAAATATTTAAATAATAGTTTAACTGGAATATAAAATGTTATATAGATATTCATTTTCTTTCAAAACTTTAAAATATTACCAAACTCTTGTCTTATATCTAATGTTACTGATGAAGAATATAATGATCCAATAATTCCCTTTTATGGGTGATGTTTTTCTCTCTAAAAACTTTTAAAGTTTTTCGTTCATTTGATACTGTTACCTTTTGTGTAATGTGTCCAGGTAAGGATGTTTTTGTTGCAGTTGGGTACATTTAAAAAAAAATCTCTCCTAAAAGAAAATTCTATGACTCATTTTAATGTTTCATGTCTTTCTCTAATTCTTGGTTATTATTTATCCAAATACATTCTTCCTTTCGGGAAATTTTTTTCTTTTTTCCTGGGACTCCTATCACATAAATGTTGAAACTCTTTTCATATATATCTTCAATATCTTTATCTCTTCATTTCTTTCTTTTTTCTTTTTTTAATTTATTATTATTTTATTATTATTTTTTGAGACAGAGTTTTCCTCTGTTGCCCACGCTGGAGTGCAATTTTGGCTCAATGCAACCTTCACCTCCTGGGCTCTAGGGATTCTCATGCCTCAACCTCCCGAGTAGCTAGGATTACAGGCATGCACCACCACACCATGGAGTTTCGCCTTGTTGGCAGGGTTAGTTTTGAACTCCTGATCTCAACTGATCCACCTGACTTGGTCTTCCAAAGTGCTGGGATTGCAGGCATAAGCCCCTGTGTATGGCCTATTTATCTCTTCATTTCTTCCCAGTGTCTTCTGGAGAATCCTCTATCTCATATTCCAGCCATTAATTTGTTCTCTGATGTGAACATTTAGGTTTTTACCTCATTATTAAATTTATAGTTTATTTGTTTTATATATATATATATATACACACACACACACACACATATATATATATATATATAAAACATTTTATTTTGCAGAAATTTTAAACACAGAAATAAAAGAATAAGAAAATTAAGTGCCATGTATCCATTACTGGTTTAAACACGTAACAATTCATGGCCAATTTTGTTTTACTTTCACGTTTGTTTTCTCCCCTCCTTTAAATTATTTTGAAGTAAAGTGAAACCTTGTAACATTTCATCTATAAGTATTTCAGCATGTGTCTCTAGAGAGCTAAATTCTTTTTATTTCTAAGCATAATTATAATACCACTGTTTTCTGAAAATTAGTGCTAATTCCTTAACATCAGGTACTATTCAATCAGTACTTAAAAGTAGTATTTACATCTAATAATCTTTAAAATGATTTTTTTTACAGTTTATTTGGTGAAATCAGTTTTGAAACAAAATATGGAGCATATATTGTAATTTCTTGAGTTTTCTTTTAGATCGCTTTAAATCTATCGATCTCCCTCTCTCTCATTCTCTCTCTCTGTCTCCCTTTTAATGTATTTAGTAGAGAAATAAGTTATTTGTTTTTCATCATTTCCTACAGTCTGAATTTTGTTGTTGATTGCATCCCTGTGGTGTTCTTTATAATTGTTCCTATGATGTCTGTATTTGCTGTAAATTAGTAGTTAAGTGCTAGAGGCTTGAACACTTACGACAGAATTTCTGATAAAACTTATCAATAGATGGTTATTGTATACTTTGTTCAGAAGGTCCAAAATAGCCTCTTTTTTGATGTTATTAGTCATTGATCATCCTTGCGTAGGTTCATTATTTTACGAGGAGTTGAAAAATGATATTTTATTCTATTCATTCTCATTAATAGCTGGAATGCTCTATGTTATGGGTCTTCCAAAAGGTATGTTGGAGTTCTACCCCACATACTTGTGAATGTGACCTTGTTTGGAACCAGCATTTCTGCTATTTCCATCTGCATTTCCAGATGTAATCAAGTTAGGGTAAATTCATGGGGGGAGTATATCTGATATGACTATTATTCTTATAAGAGAGAAGAAATTTGAACACAAACAGAAAGGCGGGAAAGATGGCCATGTGAAGGCAGAGGGAGGGAGAGCCTGAAGTTCTACTGCTACATGCCAAGGAACTCCTGCAGCCACCAGAAGCTGGAAGAGACAAGAATCCTCCTCTGGAGGCTCTGGAGGGGGCATGACTAACACTCTGATTTTGGGCTCTGGCTGTCAGAACTTTGAGAAAATAAGTTTGTTGTTTTAAGCTACCCCCCGCCCCAGCTTGTCATATTTTTTTACAGCAACCTTAGGAAACCAACATAGTTTATAAAGAGAAATTTTCATCAGCTCCTTGCTTAATCTAAAGTTAATTCATATAGGAAAGGAAAGATAGTTGCCTGATTCTTTCCATTTGTTTACTAGCTTCCTAAGTAATAATTTCAACACCTGGCATCCTCCAAAGGTGATCAATGAGGTTGTTTTAATTTTGCTGTTCTTTGTTCTAAGTATCATTATATATAAATGAATTTATATAAATTTGATATCTTTAAGTCCATTGTAATCATTATTCTTCTTGATGTTCATATTGCTCCACCTTTGGCCAGTGGGAGCCTCTTTAGTTTACTCCTAAGTGCTTTTGATTCACTCTCAGAAGTTTTTGATATCTTTCTTGTTTAGTGATGAATGTGACAGAATTTTTCAGGTTCTTTTTATACATTTCATAGTCTAGACCTCAAATTACACATTCCTTTAGGAGGCTGCAGTTTCTTTTAGTGAGAATTGGTATTTAGATACCACAAGATGGGCACTAGGGGAGTGTCTTGCTACCAGTTGGGTATTAATTATAGCTAAAGGATACATTCTATTTCAGGATCAAATATTTTATGAATTCATATTCATGTTTCCAACTCAAATACAGGACTGGAGATTTTAATATAAATTTAAAGGAAATACATTGATATCTGTTTCTCATTTCCTTTGCTCCAAATGCCAGCATCTCTAGACTCATACAATTTCTGATCTTCTTTATTCTAAAATACTTTTGTAATAGTCATATATTGAATAACAATATTACCACTTACAGTATGATTACTAAAAACAATTTATTTAATTAATTTATTTTCAGGTTTTTTGTCCTTTTGATATATTTCCCCAAAGATGTATAATCAAATTTCTTTGTATCAGAGTCATTAGAAAGGGTTCTTCTCATTGTGATTATGCTACAAACTGGATATACATTTACATTCATTTAATTTTGCTTTAAACATTTGAATTGCTTTTTAATTTAGCTTTTTTACGGTTATTTATATTATGTCAAAATCAAATCTATATAACAGAGTATATTTAGTTTTACCATCTATTCATGATTACTTCATCCCATTTTCCCCTTGCCTCATTGGTAAATTTTTCCTAAGTGTAATTCCATTTTGTTTTATTCTTAAAACTGCTTTGTACTGTCTCAGGTTAACCTTCTTCCATAAATCTTGTAATTATGTTTATTTTTATTTTACATTTTTCATATTTGTGTTACACTTACGTTTACTTTGGTCCCAGTTTAGATTGTTCAGTTTGTTGTTTCTTCATTGTATCTCTTGTCTGTGGCATCCAGCCCTTATCTGCCCTAGACTTTACTTTGCTCTCCACACCATGTCACAACAATCTTTTATCTTCCCAGGATCTTTGGTTTCTAAGATCTTTATACTTCCTATTCCTTCCTTCCTTCCTTCCTTCCTTCCTTCCTTCCTTCCTTCCTTCCTTCCTTCCTTCCCTTCCTTCCTTCCTTCC